>NC_037675.1:104813382-104856266 GCF_003255815.1 Theropithecus gelada | reverse complement strand
TTCCTTCCTTCCTTCCTTCCTTCCTTCCTTCCTTCCTTCCTTCCTTCCTTCCTTCCTTCCATCCTTTCCCTCCCTCCCTCTCTCCCTCCCTCCCTCCCTTCCTTTCTTCCTCCCTCCCTCTCTTTCTTTCTTTTTTTTTTTTGATGGAATCTCACTCTGTTGCCACACTGGAGTGCAGTGGCACAATCTCGGCTCACTGCCATCTCTGCCTCCTGGGTTCAAGTGATTCTCCTGCCTCAGCTGGGACTACAGGCGCCTGCCACCATGCCCAGCTAATTTCTGTATTTTTAGTAGAGATGGAGTTTCACCATGTTGGCCAGGATGGTCTCGATCTCCTGAGCTCATGATCCACCTGCCTCGGCCTCCCAAAGTGCTGGGATTACAGGTGTGAGCCACTGCGCCCGACACTCTTTCTTTCTTTTTTTTTTTTGAGACGGAGTCTTGCTCTGTCACCCAGGTTAGAGTGCAGAGGTGCGATCTCCGCTCACTGGCTCACTGCAAGCTCCGCCTCCCGGGTTCACGTCATTCTCCTGCCTCAGCCTCCTGAGTAGCTGGGACTACAGATGCCTGCCACCAAGCCCGGCTGATTTTTTTGTATTTTTAGTAGAGACGGGGTTTCACCGAGTTAGCCAGGATGGTCTCGATTTCCTGACCTCGTGATCCGCCCGCCTCGGCCTCCCAAAGTGCTGGGATTACAGGCGTGAGCCACTGCACCCAGCCTCTTTCTTTCTTTTTAAGAGACAGGGCCTCCCTATGTTGCCCAAGCTGGTCTCATACTCCTGCACTCCAGGGATCCTCCAGCCTCAGCCTCCCAAAGTGCTAGGATTACAGGCATGAGCCACCACACCCGGCCAAGGTCATTTTCTTTTTCTTTTTTTTTTTTTTTTTGAGACGGAGTCTTGCTCTGTCGCCCGGGCTGGAGTGCAGTGGCCGGATCTCAGCTCACTGCAAGCTCCGCCTCCCGGGTTTACGCCATTCTCCTGCCTCAGCCTCCCAAGTAACTGGGACTACAGGCGCCCGCCATCTCGCCCGGCTAGTTTTTTTGTATTTTTTAGTAGAGACGGGGTTTCACCGTGTTCGCCAGGATGGTCTCGATCTTCTGACCTTGTGATCCACCCGTCTCGGCCTCTCAAAGTGCTGGGATTACAGGCTTGAGCCACCGCGCCCGGCCGGTCATTTTCTTAAGTAACTAAAGGGCTCCTGTTACACCTTACAGCATCGACAGCAATGGCTTCCCCTCACCATCACCACTGGCTCTGTGGGTCCAAAGGACTCTTTACATTTTCAATGTTTAAGTCATTTTAGAAATACAGGCAAAACTCATTTTATTGCATTTCACTTAATTGCGTTTTGCAGATATTGTTTTAATTTTTTAAACAAATTCAAAGTTTGTGAGCAAATCTCTCATTTTTTCCCCAATAGCGTGTGCTCGCTTCATGTCCCTCTTGTCACATTTTGCTAATTCTTACAGTATTTCCAGCTTTTTCGTTAGAATTATATCTGTTACGGTGATTTGTGATGTTACCATCGTCATTGTTTTGGGACACCACAAACTGTGTCCTTCTGAGACAGTGAACTTAAAGGATAAATGTGTGTTCTGACTGCTCCTGGGACCGGTCACTCCCCCATCTCTCTCCAACTCCTCAGGCCTCCTTAAGCCAATATAGGCCAAAAGCTAGGTCTCTTGCGACAGACAGCCAAGTTGTGAACACAAAGGAATAGTTCTTGAAGGAAATTTAGAAGTGCGACTCCGGTGAACACATGGATAATGAGAAAGTGAGACACCCTTACTACTGATATGGAGGGAGCTGGAGTCCGGATAGATCAAACCAAACACAACATTCCCTTAAGCCAAAGCCGAATCCAGAGCAGGGCCCTCACTCTCTTCAATTCTGTGAAGGCTGAGAGAGGTGAGGGAGCTGCAGAAGAAAGGTTGGAAGCCACCAGAGGTCGGTTCACAGAAAGAGGGCTTTCACAGCTAGAGAGGAGAAGTCAATGTCTGGCTTCAGAGCTTCAAAGGACAGGCTGACTCTCTTGTTAGTGGCTAATGCAGCTGGTGACTTTGTATGGAAGCCAGTGCTTGTTTACCATTCAGAAAATCCTAGGACACTTAAGAATATGCTAAATTGGCTAGGTGTGGTGGCTCATGCCTGTAATCCCAGCACTTTGGGAGGCCGAAGTGGGCAGATCACTTGAGATCAGGAGTTCGAGACCAGCCTGGCCAACATAGTGAAACCCCATCTCTACTAAAAATGCAAAAGTTAGCCAGGCATGATGGTGTGCCCCTGTAATTCCAGCTACTCGGGAGGCTGAGGCGGGAGAACTTCTTGAACCTGGGGGGCAGAGGCCACAGTGACCTGAGATTGTGCCACTGCATTACAGCCTGGGTGACAGAGCAAGACCCTATCGCCCCCTATCACCCCCTCAACCCCCGCCAAAAAAAAAGTCTGGTCAAGGTGGCTCATGCCTGTAATCCTAGCACTTTGGGAAGCTGAGGTGGGTGGATCACAAGGTCAGGAGTTTGAGACCAGCCTGGCCAATATGGTAAAACCTTGTCTCTACTAAAAATACAAAAAGAATTAGCCAGGTGTGGTGGTGTGCGCCTGTAGTCCCAGCTATTCAGGAGGCTGAGGCAGAAGAATTGCTTGAACCTGGGAGGTAGAGGTTGCAGTGAGCCGAGATTGTGCCACTGCACTCCAGCCTAGGTGACAGAGTGAGACTCCCACCTCAAAACAAACAAACAAACAAAAGAATATGCTAAATTGACTCTACCTCTGCTTTATAAATAGAATAACAAAGCCCAAATGACAGCACATCTGTTTGCAGCATGGTTTTCTGAATATTTTAAGTCCATTGTTAAGACCTACTGCTCAGAAAAAAAAAATTTATTTCAAAATATTACTGCTCATAGACAATGCACCTGATCACCTGAAAGCTCTGATGGAGATATACAAGGGGATGAATGTTTTTATGCCTCCTCACATAACATCCACTCTGCAAAGAGTAATTTTGACTTTCAAGTCTTGTTATTTAAGAAATACATTTCATAAGGCTATAGATAGTGATTCCTCTGGTAGATCTGGGCAAAGTCAACTGAAAACCTTCTGGAAAGGATTCACCATTCTGGATGCTATGAAGGAGATTTGTGATTCATGGGAAGAAGTCAGAATATCAACAAACATTGACAGGAGTTTGGTTTGTTGGTTTGTTTTGTTTGAGACAGGGTTTCATTCCCATTGCCTAGACTGGAGTACAATGGCACAATCTTGGTTCACTGCAACCTCCCCCTTCCTGGCTCAAGTGATTCTCCAACCTCAGCATCCCGAGTAGCTACAGGTACCTGCCATCACACCTGGCTAATTTTTGTATTTTTTGTAGAGACGGGGTTTCACTATGTTGGCCAGGCTGGTCTTGAACCCCTGAGTTCAAGTGATCCACCTACCTCGGCCTCCCAAAATGCTGAGATTACAGGCATGAGCCACTGCGCCCAGCCAAGATTGACAAAAGTTTGGAAGAAGTTGATTTCAACCTCATGGATGACTTTGAGGGGTTTGAGACTTCAGTGGCGGAAAGAGCTGTAGATGTGGTGGAAATAGCAAGAGAACTAGAATTAGAAATGAAGCCTGAGGATGTGACTGAATTGCTATGATCTCATGAGAAAGCTTTAACAAATGAAGAGTTGCTTCTTATGGATGAGCAAAGAGAGTGGTTTTGTTAGATGGAAACTACTCTTAGTGATGATGCTGTGAACATTGTTGAAATGAGTGCAAAGGATTTAGAATATTACATACATTTAGTTGATAAAGCAGTGGCAGGGTATGAGATAATGGACTCCAATTTTGAAAGAAGTTCTACTGTGGATAAAATGCTATCAAACAGCATTGTATCCTATGGGGAAATTTTTTTGTGAAAGGAAAAGTCACTTTATGCAGTCAACTTCGTTGTTGTCTTATTTTAAGAAATTGCCATGGCCACCCCAACCTTCAGCAGCCACCACTCTGATCAGTCAGCAGCCATCAAGACCCCCACCAGCAAAATGATTACCACTCACTGAACTCTCATGTGATTGTTAGCATTTTTTAGCGATTTTATATATATATATTTAATATGTGTATAGATGATCCTCCTGCCTCAGCCTCTCAAAATGCTGGGATTACAGGTGTGAGCCACTGCACCCAGCCAGAAATAAAAATATTTAAATTAAGGTATGTACTTTGTTTTTTTAGACAATACTTTTGCTTTTTTTGTTTGTTTGTTCTGAGACTGAGTCTGCTGTCACCCAGGCTGGAGTGCAGTGGCGCGGTCTTGGCTCACTGCAAGCTCCGCCTCCCAGGTTCACGCCATGCTCCTGCCTCAGCCTCCTGAGTAGCTGGGACTACAGGTGCCCGCCATCACGCCCGGTTTATTTTCTGTATTTTTAGTAGAGATGGGGTTTCACTGTGTCAGTCAGGATGGTGCATTCTTAATAGACTATAAATAGACTATACTATATGTAAGCATAACTTCTATATGCACTGGGAAATTGTGACTCACTTTCTTGCAGTATTAGCTTTATTGCAGTGGTCTGGAACAGAACCTGCAATATCTCTGAGGTGTCCCTGTTGGTCATTTGCAGAAGAATAAAGGGATGGTGAAATACAACTTCATTAGACATTTCAGAATGAAGACATAGCAAACTCAACTTTTTATTCCATGTTTGCGATTTTGAAGGTACATTGGTAGCATCCTTTGAATGCAACTGGCTACTTATCACCTGCCTTGCATGAGCCTGGAATTCATCCACCTTAAAAATGCTAATTCCAGGTTTCAACTGCACCTCTAGAGGTTTCTAGGCTAACATTACTTTTCCTTCTTCTTGCACTGATATTGTCAAAATGTGATATTTGGATGAACTTTTTGAAATTGTTGACACAATTTTGTTGGAGAGTGTGGTCATTTTTTTTTGTTCCATGATTGCAAAACATTTTCATTTTTTGATCTATAACCACCCATTAGAATGATCAATTCAATTAATTAAAAATTTTGCATTATCTTTTTCCTCTCAGTATCTTTGTATAAACACCTGCCTCTGGCATTTGTCCACTTATGAAATGTATCCCATTTTGTTCACAAACACCAAAAAAAATGTGAAAGGATACCATCATACGTCCTTTTAGAAAAATGTAATGGTCCAAGTTCATATTATAAATATTGAGTGAAGTCTTGCCTGTTAATTGAATGCAAATTTTTTGTGTCATTGGAAATACAGATTTGAGAAAATTTGTCTAGGATATGGTCATCTGAATACTCACTGAAATTTCTCCCATTTAATTGATTTCACCATCGTCATTAGCCTCTGGCTAATGGGACAGAGTGGCTGGCTGTCCCTTCTCCTCTATTTTTTTTTTTTTAAAGCGACAGGGTCTTGCTCTGTCACCTAGGCTGGAGTGCAGTGGTATGATGATAGCTCAATGTAGCCTCTACCTCCTAGGCTCAAGCAATCCTCCCACCTCAGCCTCCTGAGTATCTGGGACCACAGGCATGCGCCACCATGCCTGGATTTTTCTTTTCTTCTTCTTCTTCTTTTTTTTTTTTTTAAATAGAAATGGAGTTTTTTCGTGTTGTTCAGGCTGATCTCGAACTCCTAGGCTCAAGCAGTCTGCCCACTCCAGCCTCCCAAAGTGCTGGATTATAGGCCTGAGCCATGGCCCTGGGCCGACTTCTTCTTCTTCTTCTTCTCCTTCTCCTTCTCGTTCTCCTCCTCCTCCTCCTTCTCCTCCTCCTCCTCCTTCTCCTTCTTCCTCTTCTTCCTCTTCCTCTTCTACTTTTTTTGAGATGGAGTCTCACTCTGTCTCCTAGGCTGGTGTGCAGTGGTGCGATTTCAGCTCACTGCAACCTCTGCCTCCCAGGTTCAAGCAATCCTCCCACCTCAGCCTCCCAAGTAACTGCGACTACAGGCATGCACCAAGTAACTGGGACTACAGGCATGCACCATCATGCCCGGCTCATTTTTGTATTTTAAGTAGAGATGGGTTTGGCCATGTTGGCCAGGCTGGTCTCAAACTCCTGGCCTCAAGTGATCTGCCCGCCTCAGCCTCCCAAAGTGCTGGAATTACAGGCATGAGCCACTGTGTTGGGCCTTCCCCCACTTCTATAATTATGAATATCTCCCTCAGTCAGTTTTCTTCTCCTTGCTGTTATGGGTGGAAAATGAAAATTTCAGAATGCTCGATTGTGTTGTTCAACAAGAGTGAAACAAAGGAAAGCCTGTCATCTCCAGAATTCTCTTCTACCTTCTTGAAAGTTGATGCAATACTGTGAGCAATGTAGTAAGAAAACGGAAGGGTGCTGTGGCAGAGATGGTTTATTTCATTCTGCTTTTTAGGCAAGTCCATCAGCTTTCCATTTTCTTGTTATTTTAGTCTCTTTTAGCATAACTGGAAATACTTGATGAGTGATGATGAAATAATTCTCAGGATGATGAAATAGAAAAATATTTCAAGATACAGGAAAAATAAGATCCCTGATTCCAAAATATACCTTAGATTTACAAAAGGCTTGAACCAATCCGTGTAGGAATTGCAAGACAGAATGGGTTTATGTTCTGTAGAAGGTCTCTAAGAGAGAATAAAATTCACAAACTATCGATCCTTATACATTGCTAGAACTACTCAAAAAGTAAACTAAAAAAATAAAAATAGGCTGGGCATGGTGGTTTATGCCTATAATCCCAGCACTTTGGGAGGCTGAGGCGGGCAGATCACTTGAGGTCAGGAGTTCAAGACCAGCCTGATTAGTATGGTGAAACCCCATCTCTACTAAAAATACAAAAAAAATTAGCCGAGTGTGGTGGTGCACACCTGTAATCCCAGCTACTCGGGAGGCTAAGGCAGGAGAATCGCTTGAACCTGGGAGGCAAACGTTGCAGTGAGCCAAGATTGTGCCACTGCCCTCCAGCCTGGGCAACAAGAGTGAAACTCCGTCTCCAGAAAAAAAAAAAAAAAAAAAGAACTCACTGGGCCCTGATGGTAAATTGAAGATTAATATCTTTGAATATCCAAGTGCTACATTAAATGTACCAAATACTAAATTAAATTGCTCTGTCCAAAAAAAGGTCTTTTTATAGTTGAGTTACTTAAATCAGGATCTAAATAAGATCCGCTCACGGTATGCGCTGCCGTCTTAAGGTCCTTTGAAAGTGTCTTTTAATTTAGAACTGTCACCCCTCCTTAGTTTAATGCCATTGACTCATTAAAGAAACTGGGTCAGTTGTCCCGTAGCATGTCCCACATTTTGGATTTGACTGATTCCCTTCTCACAGGGTCATGGACCTGCCCCATATTTCCTGGAGTCTGCATCAGATCGAGGTTCAGTTTTGTCTTTGGTGGCGGCAGCAGGGGCCCCTCACCCTGTTTGGCTGCGCTGGTTTGCACAGAGGTCTTCTCTCTCTCCTGCGCACTCACTCTGCCTGACCTGCCAAGGGGCCAGAAGTGGTTGGCCAGGGCCCGGCTGCTCGCACCTTTCTGAGCTCTGGGTTTGGGCCTGGCCTTGCTCCCCAGCAGTTTGGGGTGGGCTTTGGTGCCCTTACCTGTAAACTGGGAATTATGTTACTTGTCCTGTTGACCACTCAGAGTTCTTGGAGAGACAAAAAAAAGAAAAAAAAAGGACTTAAAAGAGTTTTGGAAGCCATCAAGAGCTAATTAGGGTGCCAGTGATTCTCCCCCTTAGGTCTACAATTCAGGACTCCCTCGTCCTGCCCCGCCTGGACAACTCGCCTCCTGCGTCCTGCCTCCCGCCCCCTCACCCCGGCACCCGGCTGTGTCCAGGGCTGAGCTTTGTTGTGCACCCCACGTGCTGCTGGAGGGTGGGGGGGAGTCTGTAATAGGCTTCAGGCCCTGGATGAGGCCAGGCCGAGAGCTGCTGGTTGACACAGATACAGACCGCTGGGTGGGCGTCAGGGTGCTCGCTGCCAGGATACAGGAATACTTTGGGGCAAAACTCTAGGAAGCCTGTTGATAAAAGGCTGCTCCATCTTGGCCTGCAGAGAAATGAACTTTTGGCATATGAGTTTGCAATCTGGAGGAAGAGAAGCTTAACTGACTTCTGAAGCAATTTTTGGAGCTTTGTATTGAAATATGAAATACAGAGAACCACGGGTACCTAAGTGTGGCCCCATGACCAGTCATACACCGACCAATTTTGGGGAGCTGGCACCCAGATCAGGAAACAGAACATCACACCCCTTCTTAGAAGCCCCCCTTACGCCCTGTCCTCGGTGCCCTGATGGTGATCACTATCCAGATATTCCCGAAGCATTTTAAAGGCTGGTTGTCATGAACTATAAAGATGGTTGGACCGTGCTCAAAGCGGATCTAGCCAATCCCTCCCTGTCATCAAGCCCCATGAATGTGCCCTTCCCACCAGACTTCTCAGCACTGCAATTCCCCGAGGGGCTCACTTTTCTCAAAAGTGAACTAGGAATGCTTTATTTCTCTAGAAAGGATTTGTTTATACTGAAAGCCGAGAAGTTTGGTTAGGTGGCAGCAGAAGTAGGTGAGTAAAGAGGACGTGAGATTGGAGGTCAGCGTGGATGGGCTCTAAAGAGGGTAGGCGTGTGTGGACCCCGCACTTCGTGACCAGCCAACAGGTGGAAAGCAAGTGCCTCTTCTGTGCCAGGCATCCGTGTTAGCTGCACACACCAAGATGACTCTGATCTTCCCTGCCATTGAAGGGCTACTGCCTAATGGGAGAAGCAGGCCCGTGGGCAAACATGCTGGCTTAGTGTTGACAAACAGCAGACCAGAATGTCAGGCAAACCTACATCCAAAGCCTAGTATTAGGTTGGTGCCATTGGAATTAATGGCAAAAAACCACGATTACTTTTGATTTTGTTTGCTTTATTTATTTATTTTTTGAGACAGGGTCTCATTCTGTGTCGCAGGCTGGAGTATAGTGGCGAGATCTCGGTTCACTGCAATCCCGGGTTCAAGCGATTCTCCTGCCTCAACCTCCCCAGTAGCTGGGATTACAGACATGTGCCACCACGCCCGGCTAATTTTTGTATTTTTAGTAGAGACAGAGTGTCACCATGTTGGCCAGGCTGGTCTGGAACTCCTGACCTTAAGTGATCCGCCTGCCTCAGCCTCCCAAAGTCCTGGGATTACAGGTGTGAGCCACCATGCCTGGCCAAAAACCACAATTACTTTTGCACCAAGCTAATAGTTGCTGGGAGGACTGGAGAAAATAATGCATATGAAAGGCCTCTCACAGTACCTGGCCTATACTGGCTTAAGCCATTTGCAAACACTGGTTGCTTTTTCTTTTCTTTTCGTTTCTTTTCTTTTCTTTTCTTTTTTCTTCTCTTCTCTTCTCTTTTCTCTTCTCTTCTTTTTTTTGAGATGGAATCTCACTCTGTCATTCAGGCTAGAGTGCAGTGAAATCTCAGCTCAGTGTAACCTCTGCCTCTCGTGTTCAAGCGATTTTCCTGCCTCAGCCTCCCAAGTAGCTGCCACCACAGGTGCCTGCCACCATGCCTGGCTAATTTTTATATTTTTAGTAGAGACGGGGTTTCACCATGTTGGCCAGGCTGGTCTCGAATTCCTGACTTCAAGTGATCCACCTGCCTCAACATCCCAAAGTATTGGGATTCCAGGCGTGAGCCACCCATGCCCGGTCCTGCTGTCATTCTGAACAAGAGCGTCTCCACTGTCGTCCAGGGAGAGGCAGAGTATCCAGAGAAGAACAGAGCTCACAGACGGCATAGAAATGCCGTGGAGTTTCCTGTCCTGGGGTCTGTTGACAAAATTCAGGGGTTCCATGAACGCAGGGAAAACTTGTATCTTTAGTCTCACTAATTTCTACCTGAAATCTAGCATTTTCTTTAATTACGAACATAGCCAACAAACCAGAGTGGTATTAGCAGGGTCCCTGAGTTTGTCACCATCACAGACATTGTCCTGTTGCATTTCAGTTGTAACAGCTCTAGAAGTGTCAGTGAGGCTCACCATTTGGACCCATAGCAGCTATTAGATCAGCCATAGACCAGACTAATAACAATAAGGATCATTATATCACCCAGTCACTGTTTTAAAAACACTTGGTAATATTTTCAGTATATTTGGTTTCGTTCGTAATCTTATGTATTTTATGTTATGCTGTATAAATGGTACCCTGGAAAGGGCTCTACAGTCTTTACCACATTGGCAAAGGGATCCAGAGCACAAGATCCGGAATCCCTCTGGTGGGGGAGAAGGGAAAGATTACTTTGTGGGGCAGGCAGGGCGTGTCAGGAAGCCTTCACTGTGTGGAGGAGCCTTAAGCAGGGTTTTGTTTTGTTTTTTGAGACAGAGTCTCACTCCCAGGCTGGAGTGCAGTGGTGTGATCACGGCTCACTGCAGCCTCTAACTTCCAGGCTCAAGCGATCCTCCCACTGTAGCCTCCCAAGTAGCTGAGACTACAGGCGTACACCACCACATCCAGCTAATTTTTAATTTTTTTTTTCTTTTGGTAGAGATGGGGTTTTGCTACATTGCCCATGCTGGTCTTGAACTCCTGGGGTCCAGTGATCCTCCTGCCTTGTCCTCCCAAAGTGCTGGGATTACAGGCTTCAGCCACCACACCGGGCCCCCTATTGGCTTTATGGAGAATCTAAAACTTATCCCTTTTTGTCATGAAAAAGCCATCTGGTGGCGGTCCTGAACTCCAGGCCTGGGTCCCAGTCAGTGATTCTGACCCACAGGGAACGAAACCCACCTGGAAAGGGACATGGATTTGCAATGCCCAATTGAGTATTTTAATTTAGTCTTATGATATTTCAGTTTGAAACTGAAAGGAATTTAGTAAAAGGAATTTGGCTAATGTTTAAGGACCAAAGACCTAGGGAGTGTTTTGTTTGTTATTGAATTGCAGTATTTGAAGCAATTAAATATAAAATTTAAAAGGTTTAAGAGTTCTCATTTAAACGAGCTTGTAAATGAGACTGAATGTAAACCATAAGCCCTCCTGTAAATGATTGTTAGAATTGACTGGATTTATACACAGCATGGTCAGATTTTTAAGTTGATCTTCAACACTTAAGGAAAAACTAGGTTTTTAAATGTAGAACTTTAATACATTAAATATATATATTTTAAAACCAAAGTAACGGCCACTAGTCATTTATCTGTACAGAAGTCTTTCTTTCTTTCTTTCTTTTTTTTTTTTTTGGCTCACTGCAGCCTCCGCCTCCTGGGTTCAAGCGATTCTCCTGCCTCAGCCCCTTGAGTAGCTGGGACTACAGGTGTCCGGCACCACACTCGGCTAATTTTTGTAGTAGAGACGGGGTTTCACCATGTTGGCCAGGTGGTCTCAAACTCCTGACCCCAAGTGATCCTCCCGCCTCAGCCTCCCGAAGTGCTAGGATTACAGGTGTGAGCCAGTGCACCTGGCCTGCAGAAGTCATCTTTAAACCTCTTCCGGTGGCGTCCACACGCCCTTGAGATGCTCATCCGAATCCGCTCACCTGTGGGCCTTGGAAGGAGGAGTCTGAATTCCTCCCAACTGTGGCTTCCCCTGTGGAATGGGATACTCCGGGTCTCCTGGCCTACGAAGGGGGCGCTGGGACTCACCAAAGGCTGTAAAGTTGGGTTAGGGGGTTACAGCCAGCAGTTTAAAAAAAAAGTGGAGTAGAACTAGGGTTTCCAGGTGAAATACAGGATACCCAGTCATACCTGCATTTCAGATAAGTAACACATACTTTTTTTAAAGTATGTATGTCCCAAATATTCTATGGGGTGGACACATACTGAAAAAAAAAAAAAGGTATTTTCCTGAAATTCAAATTTAACACCTGTCCCGTATTTGTATTGCTAAATCTGGCAATCCTAAGTAGAATGGAAGAGAAGGTGTGGGAAGGGGCCAGGGCGTGCAGGGGAAATGTGATTGCCTGTGTATTTGTGGGCATGTATTGTAAGTACCCACGTGTTTCTTACTGTGGGTTGGAGCAAGCAATGAGAAGCCCTTGTCCCTAGTGGTTGTGAAGGCTATGTGTGAGGCTGCCACGAAGCCGCTTAACAGCGCCCAGCGAGTAACGGGGGCTCCCAGGGACTGTGATCATCGTTGTCACCCCATTCCCTGCCTCCATCTTCGATCTTTCAATAACTTTTATTTATTTATTTATTTATTTATTTATTTATTTATTTATTTAAAAGAACACTCGGTTAGGGCCGGGCGCGGTGGCTCACGCCTGTAATCTCAGCACTTTGGGAGGCCAAGGCGGGCGGATCACCTGAGGTCAGGAGTTCGAGATCAGCCCGGCCAACATGGCGAAACTCTGTCTCTACTAAAAATACAAGAATCAGCCGGGTGTGGTGGGGCGCGCCTGTAATCCCAGCTACTTGGTCAGACTTTCACCTCTCTTCCAAGGGGAAGCCTCAGTTCTGCTCTCTAGGGCCTTACCTGGGCAAAGGTGCCACCAGGTGGACCCTGAGCCGAATGCCAGCGGACGCTTCCACGCATGCTGTGGTCTCTGTGGAGAGGCCCTGCGAGCATGCGCGGTGGGCGCAAGGGGGCGGGGGGGTGAGATGGAAACGGAGGGAAAATGCCTGTCGCCCTGACGCTCATCCGAGTGCAACGTGCTGTGCTCGTGTGTGTGGTGTGCTGGTGTAGACAAACCTACTGCACCATCAGTCGCGTCAAAGTTTAGCACATGCAACTGTGCACAGTGTGTAATCATAATAAACAATTATGTGGTTTATGGATTTACTTTACTATATGTTTGATCATTATTTTAGTGTGCACTCCTACTTATTTAGAAAAAATTTTACTTAAATCAGCCTTGTTTTAACAACAGGTCCTTCAGGAGGCATCCAGAAGAAGGCGTTATCATAGGAGATGACAGCTCATGCCTGCCATTGCCCCGAAGGCCTCCTAGGGGGCCAAGATGTGGAGGCGGAAGGCACTCTACCCTGAGTAGGCCTAGGCTAATGTGTGTGCTTGTGTCTTAGTTTTTGGTAAAACAAGTTTAAAAAGTAAAAATATAAAAAAATAAATAAAACGAAAACAGTGTATATGGCCAGGTGTGGTGGTTCACACCTATAATCCCAGCACTTTGGGAGGCCGAGGTGGTGGATCACCTGCGGTCAGGAGTTCGAGACCAGCCTGGCCAACATGGTGAAACCCCATCTCTACTAAAAATACAAAAATTAGCCGGACGTGGTTGCACATGCCTGTAATCCCAGCTACTTGGGAGGCTGAAGTAGGAGAATCGCTTGAACCCAGGAGGCGGAGGTTGTAGTGAGCCGAGATTGTGCCACTGCATTCCGGCCTAGGCGACAGAGAGAGACTCCATCTCAAAAACAAACAAACAAATAAACAAACAAACAAGAAACCCAGAAACCAGTATGCAGTTTATAGAATAAGCATATAAAGAAAAAATATATGGCTGGGTGCAGTGGCTCACACTTGTAATCCCAGCACTTTGGGAGGCTGAGGTGGGCAGATCACCTGAGGTTGGGAGTTCGAGACCAACCTGACCAACAGGGAGAAACTCCATGTCTACTAAAAATACAAAATTAGCCAGGAATGGTGGTGCATGCTTGTAATCTCAGCTACTCGGGAGGCTGAAGCAGGAGAATCGCTTGACCCCGGGAGGCAGAGGTTGCAGTAAGCCGAGATTGTGCCATTGCACTCCAGCCTGGGCAACAAAAGTGAAACTCCATCTCAAAAAAAAAAAGAAAAAAGAAAGAAAATATTTGTATACAGGTATACAATGTATTTGTGTTTTAAGCTAAGTGTTATTACAAGAGCCCAAATGTTTTTTAAAAAGTAAAAAGTATATAAAGTTAAACCATTACAGTAAGCTAAGGCTAATTTATTATCAAAGAAAGAAAACTATTTTTTATGAAATTAATGTGGCCTAAGTGTCAGTGTTTACAAAGTTTACATTAGTGGCCAGTAATGTCCTAGGCCTTCACATCCACTCACCACCCACTGGTGACTCGCCCAGAGCCACTTCCAGTCCTGCAAGCTCCATTCATGGTAAGTGCCCTAAACCTGTGTGACATTTATATTTTTCATACCATAATTTTACTGTACTTTGTCTATGTTTGTGTCTGTTTAGATACACAAATGCTGTTTTTTTGTTTTTTTGGTTTTTTTTTTAGACAGGTCTGGCTCTGTCACCCAGGCTGGAGTGCAGTGGTACGATCTCAGCTAATCTCCACCTCCCAGGTTCAAGTGATTCTCCTGCCTCAGGCTCCCAAGTAGCTGGGACTACAGGTGACTACCGCCATGCCTGGCTAATTTTTGTATTTTTAGTAGAGATGGGGTTTCACCATGTTGGCCTGACCTCAGGTGATCTATCTGCTTTGGCCTCCCAAAGTTCTGGGATTACAAGCATGAGCCACTGCGCCTGGCCTAGATCCACAAATATTAATACTTACCATTGTGTCACAATTGCCTACAATATTCAATATAGTCCCACATTGTACAGGTGTGTAGCAGGCTGCCTCATCTAGGTCTTCGTCATGATGTTTGCACTACCAGGAAATTGCCTAATGACATGTCTCAAAACGTATCCCTGTTGTTAAGCAACACATGACTGTATAAATAGATACATTTGAAAATAAATTTTTATTTAAAAAGAATATTTGTTTAGACATAATATTTATTTTAAAAGAATGACAAACACATAGCATGTTAACATTAGTAATTATTTTAAATGAAAAATAAGTATGTTCTGAAACCACAACAACAAAGTTGACAATAAGGGTGACATTATCTTTCATTTTTGTCAATATCTTTAATGTCTGGCTTGACAGGAGACAGGTAGATTCTCATATCTGCTTCTGCATGAGTCTGTTGTGATACATTGTTTTGGCTGAAGTGTGTAAGGAATATCCAGCCACTCCCGGACATGCTGTTGGAAAAGGGATGAGTAATTCGATACCGTTTTTAGATAGTTGTGACTATTCTTCTTTGATATGACACCAAAACTGGACATGTTTAAAGACTAGTTATCATGATTATTTAAAGATTCTTTAATTTAAAAGATCAGTTACAATCAAAGATTGGTTAAAATGTGGATTAAAGGTTGATTATGTGGATTTGAGATTATAATCTTTAAACTGAAAGGTCTTGTACATTTTCTTTTTTTTTTTTTTTTGAGACAGAGTCTTGCTTTGTCGCCCAGGCTGGAGTGCAGTGGCTTGATCTTGGCTCACCACAACCTCTGCCTCCCGGGTTCACGCCATTCTCCTGCCTCAGCCTCTGGAGCAGCTGGGACTACAGGCGCCCACCACCATGCCTGGCTAATTTTTTGTATTTTTAGTAGAGATGGGGTTTCACCATGTTAGCCAGGATGGTCTCGATCTCCTCACCTCATGATCCGCCTCCCAAAGTGCTGGAATTACAGGTGTGAGCCACTGCGCCCGGCCTGGTCTTGTACATTTTCATTTACTTTTTGTATATGATGTGAAGTAGAGCTCCAACTTCGTTCTTCTGCAGGTGGCTATCCGCGATCCCAGCTGAAGAAAAGACTGTTCTTCCCCCACTTCACCCCCACATTTGGGGGTCAGTTGATTTTGATGAGAGCCAAGGCACTCTCATCAAAATCAATTGACCCCCAAATGTGAGTTTCTTTCTGGACTCTCAGTTCTATTATATTGGTCTATATATCTATCTGTATACAAGCACACACAGGCTTGACTACTGTAGCTTTGCAGTAAATTTTGAAATCAGAAAGTGTGCATCCTCCAATCTTTGCTCTTTTTCAAGATTTTTTTGGTCGTCTGGGTTCCTTGAGTTTCCACATGAATTTTAAGATCAGCTTAATTCCTACAGAGAAGCCAGCTGAGATTCTGATAGGGATTGTCTTGAATCAATGTTCTTTTTGCTATAAGTTACAGAGTAAATTAAACAACTGAAGGAAGGTCCCTGTGAGCTGCAGTCCCGGGAGAAGAGGAAACCCTTCAAAGTGGATTCTGGAAAGAACAGCCTTGGTTTTCTTCTGAACAATAAGTTCTGGCCCAGCTGGACCCGGGGTGGGCACCGGGAGTGCTGGCTGATAGCCCTCTCCTGCCAGCCCTGCGAGGTGTGGGGAGCACCTGCAGCATGGCTCACCTGAACCCAGTCCCCAGGCCTATGGCCTCCAAGAGATGAACGCTGGCTGCCCAGAAGCAGGTGTGGGGGAGGAGGCAGAGGGACTGCCCACGGGCATCCCTGGGCTCCCTGGCTCCTGCCTGCTGATGTGCCGCCTCAGTTGGACAGAGGTTTCAACACACTTGTACCCTTCCCAACACAGGCAAGGTATCTCCTGGGCCTGGAAGAAAACCAAGGTCAGGGGATCTCCTAGTTCAATGAGGGAGAACGACATGTAAGGAAGATAAAAATTAAAGCCGTGTGGGACGTGAGACACCCAGGGTCTCATAGGACAAGACGTGAGTGGACTGCAGGCTGGGGCGGGGCTGTGGAGAGGGGAGACCTGGGGTGGGGCTGGGGACAGGGGAGGCTGGGGCGGGGTGGGGGTGAGGAGTGGGATCCAGGAAGGTTCTAAGAGGAGAAGATGCCCACCCACACTGGGGTTACAAGGAGGATAGGAATTTGTCAGAGGGCAAGGGGACAGCAGGAGGGAGTGACCAAGGGGGTCAGCAGGGGCAAAGGCCAGGAGGTGGTCACGGTAGTGGTGTGTGTGGGGACAGAAGGTGTCAGCACAGCTGATGCTGGGGAAGGGGCAGGCAGGGATCGCCGTCCTGGAGAGCCAGGCCAGAGCACTCGGGGACTGTCCTATAGCCAGCAGGAACCTGAAGGGCTCAGGAACATGCCCTGGCAGCCAGACACAGGATGGAGGGAGCGGGTAGGACGGTGAAACCCTCTTATTCTGGAACTCAGCCCCTCTGGGAGACACAGGAAGGAACTGCCAGGGCTGTGGACTTGCACAGTCTCGTCTGAACGATCTCATCCCTGGCAGTTTGTTTGTTTGTGTTTTAAAGATAGGGTCTTACTCTGTCACCCAGGCTGGAGCGTGCTGGCACAATCATGGCTCACTGCAGCCTTGGCCTCCCTGGCCCAAGGGATCCTCCCACCTTAGCCTCGAGAGCACCTGGGCCCACAAGCACACACCACCACACCCAGCTAATTTTTATTTCATTTTATTTGTGGCGATGGGGTTCTCACTATCTTGCCCAGACTGGTCTTAAACTCCTGGGCTCAAGTGATCCTTCCCGCTCGGTCTCCCAAAATGCACCGGATATTACAGGCATGAGCAGCTGCGCCTAGACCCTGGCAGCCTGTTGAAATGGAATGTATCTGTCACCATCTTTGCAGGTTGGGAAGCCAAGGCTAAGAGAAGAGAGTGACTTCTTCAGGGTCACCCTGTTATCCGTGTTGGTGGGAAAAACCCTGGACAGACCCCCACTACCCTGATTTCTTTTCCTCATCTCTGTCCTCAGACTGGTCAGCAGGGCACGCAATGCCCACCAGAGGGCACCAAAGGCCAGACTTTGCCGTGCACTCCCACACAGCTTTGATTGAGTCTCAGATGTGGTCTCCACTGAAAAGAGTCTCAGATGCAGCCTCCATTGATTGAGAGCTTCACACGCAGTCCCCACTGATTGGGAGTCTCACAGGCAGCTTCCATTGATTGAGTCTCAGATGCAACCCCTGTTGATTGACTCGCAGATGCAGCCCTCATAGACTGAGAGCCCCAGAGGCAGCCCCGTTGATAGAGAGTCCCAGATGCAGCCCCTGTTGGCTGAAAGTCTCAGATACAGCCCCCATTGATTGAGCGTGTCAGAGGCAGAGTCCTCGTTGATTCTCAGACACAACCCCCAGTGACTCTCAGATGCAGCCCCCATTGATTGAGTCTCAGATGCAGCCCCCATAGACTGAGGGCCCCAGATGCAGCCCCATTGATTGAAAGCCCCAGAGAAAGCCCAATTGATTGAGAGCCCCAGAGCAGCCCCCATTGATGGAGAGGCTCACACGCAGCCCCCACTGAGTGAGAGCTTCAGATGCAGCCTCGGTTGACTGAGAGCTTCAGAATCAACCTCCATTGATTGATAGCCCCAGATGCAGCCTCCATGGATTGAGATCCTCAGATGCAGCCTCCACTGAGAGCTTCACATGCAGTCCCCATTGACTGAGAGTCTCAGAGGCAGCTTGCATTGATTGAGTCTCAGATGCAACCACCATTGATTGACTTTCAGATGCAGCCTCTCTTGAGTCTCAGATGCAGCTCCTATTGTTTGAGAGTCTTAGATGCAGCCCCCCACTGACTGAGAGACTTAGATGCAGCCCCTATTGATGGAGAGTCTCAGAGGCAGCCCCCATAGACTGAGAGCCTCAGAGGCAGCCCCATTGATTGAGAGCCCCAGAGCAGCCCCCATTGATTGAGAATCTCAGATGTACCCCACATTGGCTGAGAGTCTCAGATGGACCCACCATTGCTTGAGCGTCTCAGATGGACCCACCATTGCTTGAGCGTCTCAGATGCACCCCTGCATTCATTGAGAACTTCACATGCAGCCTCCATTGATTGAGAGCTTCACACAGCAGCCTCCACTGACTGAGAGTCTCAGAGGCAGCTCCCACTGATTGAGTCTCAGACACAACCCCTGTTGATTGACTCTCAGATGCAGCCCTCATTGACTGAGTCTCAGATGCAGCCCCTATTGATTGAGAGTCTTAGGTGCAGTTCCTCCATTGACTGAGAGTCTTAGGTGCAGTGCCCACTGATTGAGAGTCTCAGATGCAGGCCCTATTGACTGAGTCTCAGATACAGCTCCTATTGACTGAGAGACTTAGATGCAGCCCCCATTGATTGAGAGTCTCAGATGCAGCCCCCATTGCTTGTCAGCTTCACATGCATCCCCCAATGATTGAGAGCTTCAGATCCAGCCTCCATTGCTTGTGAGCTTCAATGATTGAACTTCATTCACATACAGCCCCCACTCTGGATCCCCTGCTGAAGGGTCGCCCTGGTGGAGCCTTAAGAGAATCGAAGCTCAGGTCCCGGTGGCTCTGCGGCCCTCCTCCTGAGTCTCAGGTGACAGGGTAGGTGGGGTTGGCCACAGAAGTGGGTGCATTGGACCCTGAGGCTGTGACTAAGGAGGCTCTGGTGCTCCTTCTCTCCCTAGACTTTGGGAAACCTTCAAAGTCCTGGAGAGGCTCTGGAGTGCGGCTACTTGGAGCCCTGCGTCTGTGGGGAGCCGCTGCCTGCATCTGAGCATGGTCTGGCCAGGGCTTCCCACTGGATAGTGGCTGGTTAGGGGGAGTTTGTTGGCTCCCACCCCGGCCCCCGGGCAGCACACATCAGCTGGCCTGGCTGTGCCTTGGGAGGACAGAGGACGCTCATTCCTCAGGACTAGAGGAGCCCTGTGGTGCCTCCCTCCCTCTCTAGCTGGGAGATGAGCAGAGCTGGACTGCACCTGCTGCTGCCCCCACTATGACCAGGCTTTTGGGGTGGACAGGAGGGCTCACCCCCTCTAAACCCCTCCCGGGGTCCCCTCCCAGCTCCACACTGCAGGACTGGGCTGTGACAGGACTCTGGCCAAAGAGATGTATGGGGACATCACAGGAAAGGGGCTGGTGAAGTTGGGGGCTACCCATGGGGTCCTAAGAAAGGCGGGTGCTTTCCTGCCTTGGGCTGCAGTCACAGCATGACATGAGGTGTTGCTTCCCACCGTGAACCAAAAGGCAAGAGGATTGCCAGGGATAGGCTCGGAGCCTGGATTCCATTTGGTCCATGGAGTTCACCAGTCTCAAGACCACCTGGTTAGTTCCTGGTGGTGAAGGCATCCTGGAGATGCATGTTCTCACTCAGGGAGATGGTTCAGGGGTGCAGGTGCCCCAACACCCTACCGCTGCCCCAGACTCACTTTGCTGGTGGGGGCTTACCCCCACAAGGCCAGCTGCATACCCAGAGGGCTGCGGTGCCCACCCTGCTCCTGGTGGGTCAATAGAATCCGGACAACATTGCCCAAGTCATCTACAAATCCAAAGTCAAAGTCTTCCCTATCAATATGCACTCAGGGTCTTTGAGGAGCTCAGTAAATACTCTGAAAATGGAAGGAAAGACTACAGCCACAAATCGCTAAGCCGACTGAAAACGCGGAATCCCAGATGTGAAGACACACGAGGAAGCGTCCTCAGAGGAGCGGCTTTTGGGAACAGGAGCAAGCAGCCCACAGAGTGGGGTGGGGCTGGAGCAGGGCGAGCTTTGTGAGAATATCATACACTCCCCCATGCACAAGGAGTGAGTCCTTTTTTTTTTTTTTTTGAGACTGAGTTTCGCTCTCGTTGCCCAGGCTGGAGTGCAATGGCCCGATCTTGGCTCACTGCAACCTCTGCCTCCCAGGTTCAAGAGATTCTCCTGACTCAGCCTCCCAAGTAGCTGGGATTCCAGGTACCCACCACCATGCCCAGCTAATTTTGTATTTTTGGTAGGGACAGGGTTTCACCATGTTTGCCAGGTGGTCTCGAACTCCTGACCTCAGGTGATTCATCCGCCTGGGCCTCTCAAAGTGCTGGGATTACACACATGAGCCACCGTGCCTAGCCAAGGAGTTAGTCTTTTTTTTTTTTCTGACTGAGTCTTGCTCCGTCACCCAGGCTAGAGTGCAGTGGCATGATCTCAGTTCACTGCAACCTCCGCCTCCCGGGTTCAAGCGATTCTCCTGCCTCAGCTTCCTGAGTAGCTGGGATTTTAGGTGCCCGCCACCACACCCAGCTAATTTTTGTATTTTTAGTAGAGACGGTGTTTCACCATCTTGGCCAGGCTGGTCTGGAACTCCTGGCCTCGTGATCCACCTGCCTCAGCCTCCCCATGTGCTGGGATTGTAGACATGCCACTGCACTTGGCCAGGAGTGAGTCTTTTAAGTAGTCCCCAACCTTTTTGGCACCAGGGACTGATTTCATGGAGGACAATTTTTTCCACGACTGCTGGGGGGTGGAGGATGGCTTCAGGATGAAGGCATTAGATTCTCAAAAGGAGCACTCAACCTAGATCCCTCACATGTGAAGTTCACAATAGGGTTTGTGCTCCTATGAGAATCTGATTTGACAGGAGGCGGAGCTCAGGCGGGAGTGCTCACTAGCCTGCCACTCACCTCCTGCTGTGCGGCCCAGGTCCTTACAGGCCATGAACTGGTACTGGTCCACAGCCTGGGGGTTGGGAACACCTGGTGTAGAAGACTGGATCTCTAACTTAGTGGGAAAATAATGGATCTTTACTGAACCTCACATACAAAGCAGGACTCTAGAGAAAGTAAAGTTCCAAATGTCAAAGGTAAAAATAAGGAGCTAGAAGAAAATGTAAAAGAATCTTTGTAAGATACAGGGAGAGAAGGGCTTGTTATGCCAGGATTCAAATGCCTAAGCCGTTGCTTCTCGGGCTTCTGGCTAAGATCAAGTGTAGTATCAAATGCGTAATCCACAAGGCCACAATCATTGTAAATTACATCGAAACTAAGATGCTATTGTCCAGGGACACCAGGAACAAATCAGAAAGATATATGAGAAAAGGCAATGATAATTGCAATATCTAAAAGAGATATGCAGTTAATTGCTCTAGAATGAACAGAAGCATCTGTGAGTCAGCAAGACTGACGGAGGGACAAAGACAGGGTAGGGGAGGAGCCTGCACCCACCATCGCCAGGTTCTCCAGGCAGCCACAGCTACGGGCTGTTTAGAGTCCGGGGTCAGTGGGACCCAGGGGGAGACTGCTAGGGTTGAGGCTGGTGGACCTGCCTCAGGAGGGCAGCAGACCCAGGAGATGCCCCGAGGCCTGGCCCAGCTCCTCAGTTTCCCTCGCAGGTCAGGCTTGGGTATTCCGTGGGGCACGCCAAGCCTACAAAGGACAGAGGGGATCTGTCTGTGTGTGATGGGGGGGCCACAGGGCAGGGCTTCTTTCTTCTGGCCAGGCCTTGGGGGATGTGTGTGTGTGTGTGTGTGTAGCCTGGGGGTGGCTGGGGTTTTTCCTGGGAACAGCATGTGTCTGTATTAGGTCCTGTGGCTGCTATAACAAGTCACCACAAAGTTGGTGGCTTAAAGCAACAGACAAGTCTTCTCTCACGGTTTCAGAGGCCAGAAGCCTGCAATCAGTATCACTGGGCTGAAATCAAGGGGTTGGCAGAGCTCCGCTCCCTCCTGGGGGTCTAGAGTAGAGCCTGCCTCTTTCCTGCTTCCTCTGGATTCTGCAGCTGTTGGTGCTCTTGGCTGCATAGCCCCGATCTCTGCCTCATCTTCACATCGCGTTCTCTGCTGTGTGTGTGCCAGCCACCCTCTACCTGCGTCATAAGGATACAAGTGATTTAGGGCCCACCTGGATGAGCCAGGGTCCTCTCCCACCTTAAAATCCTTAATGTTATCACATCTGCAAAGACTTTGCTGTATAAGGTAACATACACAGGTTCCAGGGATTAGGAACTGATACCTTTGGGGGCCCTTATTCACCCAGCCACAGTGTCCCCATGAATACAGAGAGGGAGGGCACCCAGGCCCTCCCCCTAGCACAACCTCACACGCTCTGGGCCCCAGGGTTGCCTCACTCCTGCTTTCTCCCTGGACGCGCTTGGGAGCTGGTGTCAGGATCCTGAGTCTGTGTTTGATACATCAGGAGGAAACAAAGTCCAGAGGGGCCTAAGGAGCCCAGGGCCACACAGCACAGAGTGAGGATGGGACCCCTCCTGCCACCACCATCTCTGGAATTGACTGCTGATTCTGCACGGAGTTTTGCCTCTGCTGCCTCCCTCATGCTCACCTGCACCCCAGGAAGGTGCTATTGTTATCACCCTCGTTTTCTTGAGGAGGGAGAAACTGAGGCTGAGAGAGGCCAATCATCTCGGTGGAGGCCACATAATGGATCCAGGATTGGAGCTGGACAGCTGCCGCCACAACGCCGAGTGTTAAGGAGGAACACAGTTTGCAGCTGCCCCCTACCTCTGCCAGGCTACAGCTTGTCACCATCAGCTCCATGTAAACTAGAGAGTAGTGGTAAAACCACCTTTGCAAAAATTATGACGGTGAGAGAAACCTGACTGCTGGCTCCATTTTGCTTCTACCCTCACAAGCTAACCATCTTTGCTCATTCCTGGGCGTAGACCATGTGGGAAAATTGTTTGGCTACATTGATTGAAGTTGAATATATACACACTCTATGAAGCAACATTTTCACCTCTAGGTGTAGACCCAACAGAAATGCACATGTTATTAAAAGACACAAGTAAGGATGTTTATAGGTCGGGCACAGTGGCTCATGCTTGTAATCCCAGCACTCTGGGAGGCTCAGGTGGGAGAATTGCTTGCGCCCAGGAGTTTAAGATCAGCTGAGGCAACATAGTGGGACCTCGTCTCTACAAAAAATATAGAAATTAGCCAGGCATGGTGGTGTGTGCCTCTAGTCCCAGCTACTCAGGAGGCTGAGGCAGGAGAATCGCTTGAACCCGGGAGGCAGAGCTTGCAGTGAGCCTAGATCACGCCACTGCACTCCAGCCTGGCAACAGAGTGAGACTCAGTCTGAAAACAAAAGCAACAACAATGAAAAAAGAATTTATGCTGAATAGATCAACTTACATAAAAGCCAAAACCAAGCAAAACAAATTTATGACATTAGGCTTCAAGATCATAGTTCCTTTGGGAAAAATGAGGGGGTCAGAATTGGGAGGTGGTGAGGGGTTGTTCAATGGGTGCTGGAAATGTGCTATTTATTAACTTCGGGGATGGTTACACAGGTGTGTTCACTTTGAGATAATCCATTCAGGCTTATACTAAAGATTTGTGTATTCATCTTTATGCATATTTTAAGAAAAATGTTGAAAATATATATTTAAAAGCAAAAACTGACAAAAGTCAATTACCAGTAGAAACATCCACCATCATAGTTGGAGAGCTTCAGACATCCTTCCAGGTAACCGATAGACCAAAGGGGCAGAATATCAGTAAGAACATAGAAGATTTGAACAATATGATTAGGAGACTAGCCTTCCTGGAAAATGTTGGTGAAATAACACACCCAACAATGCAGAATACACATTATTTTCAGGGGCACCCAGAATCTCCAAACAAAACGACCACCTACTTGGCCACACACCGAGTCATAACAAATTTCCAGTAGTGGTGCCATGCAATCCATAGTCACGACTCTAATGCTATTAAGTTATAAACTAATCACAAAATGATAAGGAAACAGCCCATAAGTCTGGGGGTTAAGGGACACACGTTAAAGAACCAGTCCCAGTGGAGGCTGGGACTCCACTGTGGTTCCTGCTGCCGTAACAAAACACCCGAGACTGGGTAATTGATAAAAAGCAGACATTTATTTCTTACAGTTTCGGAGGCTAGAAGTCTACGATCAAGTCTAATTCAGTGTCTGCTGGGGGCTGCCCTCTGCTTCTTTTTTTTTTTTTTTTTTTGACATTGTCTCGCTCTGTCGCTCAGGCTGGAGTGCAATGGCGTGATTGCAGCTCACTGCAACCTCTGCCTCCCAGGTTCGAGCAGTTCTCCTGCAGCCTCCTGAGTAGCTGGGATTACAGGTGTGTGCCACCACGCCGGCTAATTTTTGTATTTTTAGTAGAGATGGGGTTTCACCATGTTGGACAGGCCGGTCTCGAACTCCTGACCTCAGATGATCTGCCAGCATTGGCCTCCCACAGTGCTGGGATTATAGGCATGAGCCACTGCACCCAGCCTGACCTCTACTTCTAAGAAAGTGCCTTGTCACTGTGTCCTCACATGGCAAAAGGCAGAGGGCAAATCAGCGTAGCTAATTCCTTCTAGCCCTTTTATAAGGCATTAACCTCATCTGTGAGGGTGGGGCTCTCATGGCCTCTCACCTGCTAAAGGCCTCAGCTCTTAATCCTGTTGCCCTGGGAATTAAGCTTCAACATGAATTTTGGAGGGGCACAAACATTCACATCATAGCAGCAAGACGACTAGAGACTAAATCAACATGCAAACCCAACTGCATTTCTATAAACCGGTAAGAAAGGGTTAGGAAATGCACTTGAAAATGATAATCCTTTAATAACCAGTGAAATGTAAAACCACCTAGGAATACATCTAGCTAAAACTGCACAAAATGTTTTTGGAGAAAATTATAAAATGTATTGAAAGATGTTAGAAGAGAGTTAAGTAAATGAAAGGATGGACCATGTTTATGGATTTTAGTATCCATTTCCAAATTAAGAACTGAAAGCATTTCTAATGAAAACTTCAACAGGTGTGTGTGTGTGTGTGTGTGTGTGTGTAGATGGACAAGCTTATTCTAAATTACCTATAGAAGAGCAGGCCAAGCATGGTGGCTCATGCCTGTAATTCTCACTTTGGGAGGCTGAGGTGGGAGGATCGCTTGAGCCCAAGAGTTCAAGACCATCTTTGGCAACATAGTGAGACCCATCTCTACAATAATAATAATATTTAAAAATAACTATAAAAAAGCAAAACCTAGCATATTCCTGAAGAAGAAAATGCAGAGAGGCTTAGCTATCAGAAGTAAAAATTTATTACAAAGCTGGAGTAACTAACACAATGTGGTATTGGCACAGAGATAGATTGAAAAATTAATCAATAAAACAAAGTAGAAAGACTAGAAACAGACCCACAAATATATGGAAACTTGACTCATGAAATAGCTGGCATTGTGGTTAGTGAAATGAACTTTTGAACAAATGATCCTGGGATAATTAGTTATTTGTATGGAAAAAAAGAAAATAGATCCCTTCTTCCCACCATTCACAGAAATCAATACTTTTAGAAGATAATATAAGGGAATATACTGGAGTAGGAAAGGATTTCTTTTTTTAATTTTTATTTTACTTTAAGTTCTGGGATACCTGTGCAGAACGTGCAGGCAGGTTTGTTACATAGGTATACACGTGCCATGGTGGTTTGCTGCACCCATCAACCCATCATCTAAGTTTTAAACCCTGCGTGCATTAGGTATTTGTCCTAATGCTCTCCATCCCCTTGCCCCCCACCCCCTGACAGGGCCCCGTGTGTGATGTTCCCCTCCCTGTGTCCATGTGTTCTCATTGTTCAACTCCCACTTATGAGTGAGAACATGCAGTGTTTGGTTTTCTGTTCCTGTGTTAGTTTTCTGAGAATGATGGTTTCCAGCTTCATCCATGTCCCTGCAAAGGACACGAACTCATTCTTTTTTATGGCTGCATAGTAGTCCATGGTGTATATGTGCCACGTATTCTTTATCCAGTCTATTATTGATGGGTATCTGGGTTGGTTCCAAGTCTTCGCTATTGTACATAGTATTGCAGTAAACATACCTGTGTATGTGTCTTTATAGTAGAATGATTTATAATCCTTTGCATATACCCAGTAATGAGATTGCTGGGTGAAATGGTATTTCTGGTTCTAGAGAAAGAATATCTTTAATAGGGCAAAAATGCAAACTGTAACAGAAAAGGTTGATACATTTGACTACAATACAAAAAATACTGTAAAGTTATGCAAAAATATTTGCAATACGTATAACTGACAAAAGACATACACATTTTCTTTTTTTTTTTTTTTTTTTTTTGAGATCGAGTCTCGGTCTGTCGCCCGGGCTGGAGTGCAGTGGCCGGATCTCAGCTCACTGCAAGCTCCGCCTCCCAGGTTTACGCCATTCTCCTGTCTCAGCCTCCCGAGTAGCTGGGACTACAGGCGCCTGCCACCTCGCCCGGCTAGTTTTTTGTATTTTTTTTTTTAGTAGAGACGGGGTTTCACGGTGTTAGCCAGGATGGTCTCGATCTCCTGACCTCGTGATCCGCCCGTCTCGGCCTCCCAAAGTGCTGGGATTACAGGCTTGAGCCACCGAGCCCGGCCAAGACATACACATTTTTATACATGTTGTCTTTCCTAAGAATCCTGTGACACAATAAAAATGATTAAAAAAAAACAAACATAAAAATGGGCAAAAGAAATAAACAGAGATGTACAGAATTAGCACAAATGGCAACTAAATTAATGAAAAAGATGCTCAACTGCATTAGTGATAAGGAAAATGCAAATTAAACCGAAATGAAATGCCATTTCCAACCCATCAGGGTGGCAGAAATTTTAAGTCAGAAAAGAGTAAGTTGGCAGGGATGAAGAGCGATGAGCTTTCTTCCGCTGCTGATAAAAGTGTAAATTAGAACAATACTTTGGAAAACAGCTTGGCATCTCCTGGAGAATTTTTTTTCTTCTTTTTTTTGAGACAGAATTTCATTCTTTTTGCCCAGGCTGGAGTGCAATGGTGCGATCTCGGCTCACTGCAACCTCCACCTCCTGGGTTCAAGTGATTCTCCTGCCTCAGCCTCCTGAGTAGCTGGGACTACAGGCGTGTGCCACCACACCCGGCTAATTTTGTCTTTTTAGGAGAGACAGAGTTTCACCATGTTGGGCAGGCT
The DNA here is from genome assembly GCF_003255815.1 of Theropithecus gelada. Classification (NCBI taxonomy): domain Eukaryota; kingdom Metazoa; phylum Chordata; class Mammalia; order Primates; family Cercopithecidae; genus Theropithecus; species Theropithecus gelada. The sequence goes on along the minus strand of NC_037675.1, from coordinate 104,828,926 downwards.
GGTCTCCAGCTTCTGACTTCAGGTGATCCACCTGCCTTGGCCTCCCAAAGTGCTGGGATAACAGGTTTGAGCCACCACACCCAGCCTCCTAGAGAATTTGAACATATATATCTATACCCTATCACAGAAATGTCATGACTAGCTATATAGTCACAGCCTAAACACAGGCGATCTCTGCTCCCAATGTTGTGTTTCCATACATGCCTGGGACACGTTCTGTAAAGACAGAACGACCCCATGTATGGGTCCTGAAAGTCTTCCTCCAGGTTAGAGGGCACAGACTCCAGTAGACCCTGGGACATAGTCCTCCACTCCTCATCTTATGCAATCAGCTTGTTCCAACATGCACAACATCAAGTGCGTCATTCCTTGCGTTTCCAAATAAACATTTCCTATTATAGAAGCAAAAGAGGTTTCAGAGAAACCGAAGGGCATGGAATTGTTGCTACCCTTTGAAATTAATTGCTTACACCACTGTTGACAGAAAAAGCCAAATTCTGTGAAATATTTGAAGAGATTTGTTCAGAGTCCAGTGTGAGAGCCATGACCTGTGAGTCAGTCTCAGGACCTCCTGAGAACATGTGCCCCAAGGGGTTGGGTTACAGCTTGGCCTTATATGTTTCAGTTTCCGGTAGATAGAAGACATCAGTCAATACATATGAACTATACAGTAGTTGGGTTGGAAAGCCAGGACAATTGGAAGCAGGGGACTTATTGGTCACAGGTGCCTTCAAAGGTTCTGATTGGCAATTGGTTGAAAAAGTTAAGTTATTGCCTAAAGACCTGGCATCAGTAGAAAGGAATGTCTGGGTTAAGATATAAGGTAAGGGGTTGTGGAGACCAAGGTTTTTATTATGTGGATAAGTCTCATAGGTGGCTGCCCTTAGAGGCAATAGATGGCAAATATTTCCTGTTGAGACTTTTCAAAGATTATCAGGCTCTCTGGAAAAGACCCAGTAAGGGAAGGAGATTCTCTACAGGAGGCTAATTTCCCCCACAAGAGACAGCTGTGCAGGACCATGTCAAAAATATATTTTCGGGTAAATACTTTGATTTCCTTCAGGGTCTGCTATCTGTCATGTGACACTATATTAGAGTCAGGCTGGAATTTTGGTATCTTATTGCTGCCAAGAGTCTGTTTGTCGATCCTAAGGCCTCTGTTTTAATGTCATGCTGGTCAGCTGTGCCTGGACTCCAAAGGCAGGAGGGCTTATAACGAGGCGTGTCTGACCCCTCCCTTCCCATCACGGTCTGAACTAATTTTTCAGGTTTGTTTGAGTCCCTTTGGCCAAGAAGGGGGTCCATGGGTCCATTCAGTCAGTCGGGTGGCTTAGAATTTTAGTTTTGGTTTACACAACCAAATCAAGTAACAGCAGGAGTGATTTGGCCTCAGGGATGCTGAGAATCAAAAGCATCAGGTCAGGATCTCCCTCTGAATTACCCCACCAAGGTTCAGGAAACTGGGGTACATGGCCACAGGTTCCTGTGGGCTGTTCCTGGGGATGCAAGCTCCCCGGCGCTAGCCAAGCAGGCACCTCTGCCCAGAGAATGCCAGCAGCAGAGACCAAGGCCCCTGAGACAAGAGGCCCACTCTGTGCCTGCTGCTTGCACGACTCAGACCCACTCAGCCCCCGCATCCACCTTGTCCTGTGACCGATTCTTCACATTGGTGGTTGGTTGTACCCTCTCTAAAAAAAATACACAGTAGGGTTGGTGGGACAAGTCTAAGTACAGTCTCCACCGCTGCCGCTGATCTCAAGGCTGTAGGTAGTGTCCTTCCCCTCCTTTCTCACCACTCATTTTAGACCCTCCTTACTCTGGGACAGCAACGCAGCTGGGCTAGGCTGTTGGTTTCTGGGATGACTCAGACCTTCATCCTGGAAGGATCCAAGCTCCCGGTGACCACAGTTGCTGCAGCGACTCCTTTCCTGTCATTACCAGGCACAGGAGCAGCACTTTCTGTCCATCAGATGGGTTAACACGGCGTCCTCGCTACCAGGAGCCAGCACACTGTTCTGTGGAGTGTCAAGAACCTTAAAGTTCCTTCAGAAGAAGAAGTGATTGAGAGCGGAATAGTTAACAAGATCACGAAGTGCACTTTAAAAAAACAAAAAACTTTTAATTGCATTTATTTGAGTGCTAAATTTATTCCTGTGCCATAAGTGTTTGTTTCCTCAGGGATATCTTTTTCTTGTGGGCAATCTTCCAGTTTAGGAACAAATTTGTTCTTTTGCAGTAAGGATCATTTTCATGTGGCAGGGAGAGCTTTTTTTTTAGGTACGGGTTAATCCTACCATGAGCTCTGTAGGTCTAGTGGCACATCTTAGGTGCTTTGTTCACTTGGAGGTGCTCAATGACCAGAGAATCTACATCTAAACTCTTAAGTTCAGCATTGCTCTCTGCATTGTTAAGCACGTGCAGCAAACATTCAGCACTCTTCTTGGGCCACCAACCCTGTGTCCAGCCCCACTGCTTGACTTGGGCACATGTGGGCGGCAAGCCACCCAGGTGCCGAGGCAAGAGACCGAGGGCACGAGCTGTTCCAGTGTAATAAAATACATAAAGTAAGAATAGTTCTACTAGTATAGGTCATAGATATGATTATATATGAATATCATTAATCATTAGTTTGTAGTAATTACTCTTTATTCCAATATTATAATAATTTCGCTCTACACTCGTAACCTAGGAAAACCAGGCCATACAGAGATAGGGGCTGAGGGGACATAGTGAGAAGTGACCAGAAGACAGGAGTGTGAGCCTCTGTTATGCCCGGGCAGGGCCACCAGAGGGCTCCCTGGTCTAGCGGTAACACCAGCATCTGGGAAGATGCCCGACCAAGCGGACCGTGGTCTGGCGGCAGCGGCAGTGCCAAGGAAAAACACCCGCTACTTAGCAGACCAGGAAAGGGAGTCTCCCTTCCCCGGGGGAGTTCAGAGAAGACTCCACTCCTCCACCTTGTGGAGGGCTTGACATCAGTCAGACCCGCCCACAGTTATCCAAGGCCTAACCGTCTCCCTGTGATGCTGTGCTTCAGCGGTCACGCTCCTGGTCCGCCTTCATGTTCCATCCTGTACACCCGGCTCTGCCTTTTAGATAACAGTAGCAAATTAGTGAAAGTACTAAAAGTCTCTGATCTGCAGAAATAATGGCGTAAGCTGTCTCTCTCTCCTCTCTTTCTCTCTGCCTCGGCTGCCAGGCAGGGAAGGGCCCCCTGTCCAGTGGACACGTGACCCACATGACCTTACCTATCATTGGAGAGGGCTCACACTCCTTACCCTGCCCCTTTGTCTTGTATCCAATAAATATCAGCACAGCCTGGCATTCGGGGCCGCTGCCGGTCTCTGTGTCTTGGTGGTAGTGGTGCCCCGGGCCCAGCTGCCTTTCCTTTTATCTCTGTCTTGTGTCTTTATTTCTACAATCTCTCGTCTCCGCACACGGGGAGAAAAACCCACGGACCCTGTGGGGCTGGATCCTACAACACACCTACCAACTCCCCAGCTGTAATGTTGGAATGGCACACACTGCTTCTGTAAAGTGACATCTTTCAGATACCTAGTGGTTTTTCATATATGCATACGCTCGATGGCCTGGGCAGTTTCACAAGTGTTCTTAAGGTGACCACGAAGATTTGAACCTCTTGATTTGCATGATTTTGTGGGGTTTTCCGGATTAAGTGAATAGCAAATCATTTTCACAGATGACCTCAGGAGGTTTAGGGGAAGACAGAGCACACGAATGTGCATGTCTGTCTGTCCTAGGTGAATGCAGACACCCTCCATCCTCCATCCCCAGTGGGAGTAGATGCATTTTTTTTTTGAGATGGAGTTTCACCCTTCACTCTCATTGCCCAGGCTGGAGTGCAATGGCACCATCTCGGCTCACCGCAACCTCCGCCTCCTGGGTTCAAGTGATTCTCCTGCCTCAGCCTCCCGAGTCGCTGGGATTACAGGCATGAGCCACCACGCCTGGCTAATTTTGTATTTTTAGTAGAGGTGGGGTTTCTCCATGTTGGTTAGGCTGGTCTCGAACTCCCAACCTCAGGTGATCCTCCCGCCTCGGCCTCCTAAAGTGCTGGGATTACAGGAGTGAGTCACTGCGCGTGGCCTGCATTCTTTAGCTCAGCTGGCTGTCCGCCAAGTGCCAGCCAGGGCTGACCTCTTCCAGTAGATGCCACCGCTGCTACCTGAGGCTACCACTTGGTTAAGTTTATGGCCGTCCACTCTCATTGCTGTGAGCACCTCTTTCTATTGTGGGAGATGAATAAATAGAAATACATCTTCATGTCTTATTGAGGATGGCCCGATTCTCTGCCCTGTCACCTGGTATGGCTACCTATCTACTATTTTGACTCAATGAGGAAGTACTTTCAGGGCCTGCCATTGGTGTGTGCATGCACCCATGGGCAGGGAGGCATCTGGGCAGGGAGACAGACAAAAGCAGAGAGACAGAGAGAGACAGAGAGAGGGAGAGACGGTATAAGTTGGGGAAAGGGGTGGGTGTGGCTTTGTTGTCCACATGAGCAGAAGGTGGCTGTCCTGTCCTCCGGCCTATCCAGCAGCTGGCAGCTGGCTCACAGCTGAGCAACTGAATGGGAGTGGGAGGGTGTGAAGCTGTCAGGAGTTCAAAGGAGGAGCTGGCTTGTTTGGAGAACATGGGGTGCTTTTTCCTGGATGGAGTTTGAGATCCAGAGGGACCAGGCCACAGAGCTCTCCCAAAGCGTTCCCACAGGCCAGCAGCCGAGCAGGGTGGAGCGTGGCATCTGCGTGAGGCCCATCCCATCCTGTCCAGCATGACTCAGCAGGGACTTGCTCGCCAGGGGTGTCAGGACTGGGAACAAGATGTTGCTGATTTCCATGTGCCTCCCCTGCACTTCCTCACACAGCGCAGAGCACAGCAGAAAGCAGCTGGTGTTTTGCTTCCTTTCCAGCAGAGGGAGGGAGCAGCTTGGTGAGGACAACTCTCCCTTGAGGCAGGGGAATGTGATCAGCACCCCCCACCTCCCTTGCCAGAACGAGCTGCAGTTACTGGTTTTCCTAGAACAGCTATCCAACCCAAGGCAAAAAATCACCCAAACCAAAATGTCCTAAAACTTAGGACGTTTAAAAACAATTATTGCCGGGAGCGGTGGCTCAAGCCTGTAATCCCAGCACTTTGGGAGGCTCGGATCACGAGGTCAGGAGATCGAGACCATCCTGGCTAACACGGTGAAACCCCGTCTCTACTAAAAAATACAAAAAGCTAGCCGGGCGAGGTGGTGGGCGCCTGTAGTCCCAGCTACTCGGGAGGCTGAGGCAGGAGAATGGCGTAAACTCGGGAGGCAGAGCTTGCAGTGAGCTGAGATCCGGCCACTGCACCCCAGCCTAGGTGACAGAGTGAGACTCCATCTCAAAAAACAAACAAACAAACAAACAAACAAAAACCAATTAGGGCTGGGTGTGGTGGCACACACCTGTAATCCCAACACTTTGGGGGGCCGAGGCAGGTGGATCACCTGAGGTCAGGAGTTCGAGATCAGCCTGGCCAATATGGGAAAACTCCGTCTCTACTAAAAATACAAAAATCAGCCAGGCGTGGTGGCAGGTGCCTGTAATCCTAGCTACTCAGGAGACGGAGGCAGGAGAATTGCTTGAATCCAGGAGATGGAGGTTGCAGTGAGCCAAGATTGGGCCAGTGTGCTCCAGTCTAGGCAACAGAGCAAGTCTCAAAAAAAAAAAAAACAAAAAAAAAGAAAAAAATTAGATAAAGCTTGCTGTGCTAAAAATCAACAAAAAGATGACCTATTCTTCATAGGGTTCCATACCCATTTCACTATTTTAAAATTCCAGGAATTCAGGCAAAGTATGAAGGCAGCTGCCGCTAACAGCACAGGTGCAATGCCTGCTGCGTAACTGGGTCTTTCTCTCCTCTCACCTCCTGCAGTTTTCTCTACAACAAACAAACTCCCGAAAATAATGGTAAAGCCATCCGACAGCATCCAGAAATCTTAGAACACAGCGTTTTAAATATGATTCACAAAGTCAAATGGTAAGAATTACAAAGTTTAAAAATGTATTTGTGCTCCATTTTCATGTGCATAGTCAACCAGATGTTAATCACAAAACTGACAGCTTTTGTACCTAAAGCGCTGGACTCTCTTTAGGTACAAAATTAATTTGCCAGTGACACGTATCCAATTGCAAGGTTGTGCTAAGTAGGTCGTAACTATATTTAGAACTATATAGAAAGGAAAAAGTGATTGCTTAATTCAGTGCTGAAAATGAGATGGAAACTTCATGGAACTAAGATCTAAACTTCAGCTAAATGCTCCAAGTCTAAACTATAATTATCAGAACCAGATAGTTCAAAAAAATATAAATTGCATTTGAAGAAAGCACATTCTGCCCATTCAGGCTTAAAGCAGTAAGGCATCTTTTAAAGAAGAAAAACTCTGCAAACAGAATGAATCACTGTTGTTAAAGTACAGAAGTACTCGCTCCTGTTTCCATTTACTATCCTGTATATTGCTGCTTTAAGATGCGCCAAATAGGCCAGCCACCGTGGTTCACGCCTGTAATCCCAGCACTTCGGGAGGCCGAGGCAGGCGGATCACGAGGTCAAGAAATCAAGACCTTCCTGGCCAACATGGTGAAACCTCGTCTCTACTAAAAATATAAAAATTAGCCGCGCGTGGTGGTGCGTGCCTGTAGTCCCAGCTACTCGGGAGGCTGAGGCAGGAGAATCGCTTGAACCCGGGAGGCGGAGGTTGCGGTGAGCCGAGATCACTGAGATCGCCACTGAACTCCAGCCTGGCGACAGTCTCAAAAAAAAAAAACAAAACCAAAAAACAACAACAAAAAAGATGCACCGAATAGTTAGTTCATCCTGGGCTCTCAACGTTTAGTAATTCCGAGTGCAGAATCTGCCTAAAGAACTCCATTAAATACTTAAGAAGTTAGCCCTTGCCTTTTACCTATTATAGTAACTTGGAAAGCTGCGAAGGGCAGACTTTGGTAAAGAACAGCTTTGGGAGCTCGGGGCGCTGGGGCTGCGCGCCTGCTCTACACCCGTGGGTCTTGGGGAACAAGGCCTGGGCACCGGTGGGACTCGAGGCCGCGCGCGGGCTAGAAGCGTCCTGGCAGGCTCGGTTCCCAGCGCGGCCCCAGTCCGCGACTCCCTCCCCGCGCTTCGCGGCTGCCACCAGGGCCATCTTTTTCTGGAAGGAGTCCAGAGGACAACAGAAAACTTCCCAACACTGCAACTCCTCCTCGGGCCGGGCCGGGCCTCCGTCTCGCGCACCGCCTGCGTGAACGCCTGGTCCACCCTCCGCTGGCTCTTGGCCGTGACCTCCGGGCATGGGCAACGCCCCTCGCTGCCCCTGGCGCTCGTCGTCCCGGTCGGCCTGGGTGCCCACCAGCACCACCGGGACGGCCCCGGGTCCCCACGGCCGGCGCAGGCGCTAGCGCAGCGGCCTCACGGCCCGGAACGGGAACTCGCTGCACACGCCGGGGAGCACCGCGAAGCCGTCGCTGTGGCCGATGTCCAGGTCCTGGAGCGTGACCAGGTGCTCGGCGCCCGCCACGTCCACGATTTCCAGCAGCGTGGGCGCCGCGTTCGCCTCGATCTCGCTGAGCCGCTCCTCAGCCCACGCTGCGCATTGCTCGGGGAGCGGCCGCACGAGAACTGCGTGTCCAGCGTGGTCCTGCCCACGCCGCGCTCCCCAGCAGCACACCCCGGCAGCCCTGGCGGGGTGCGGGACCGGGCCGGGACGCGGCGGGAGGGGAGGGGAGGGGAGGGGAGGTGAGGGAGGAAGGGGCCTGGGAGGGCGGGGACCGGCGCGGGAGTCTGGCCTGGGGCTGGTAGGGAGGGGAGGGGAGGAGAGGGGAGGGAAACGGGGCGGGGGTTGGGTGGCGGGAGGAAGGGGCCTGGGAGGGCGGACGCGCATCCCACGGAGCCAGGGCGGAGGAGGCGGTCACGGCTCGGCGACCCCCGCTAGCCTTGGCCAGGACCCACGCCCTCCTGCTCTCCCCGGTTCCCTGCCCGCACGGTGCCCCCCAGGTGCCTGCCGGGTCCGACCAGATCTAATCTGGAACCAGCTCGAGTGAGAAAGAAAAACAAGTATACATCAAATCTGTGAGAAGCAGCTAAAGCCATTTTAAGGGGCAAATTTCAGTTTCAAATTTTTTATAATGGAAAAGAAGAGTCAAAAAAATCAGTGAGGTAAACATTCATCTCGAGAAGTCGAAAGGAGGCAGGGTGAGGTGGCTCATACCTGTAATCCCAACACTTGGGGAGGCTGAGGTGGGTAGATCGTTTGAGCCCAGGGAGTTCGAGACCAGCCCGGGCAACATAGTGAGACCACGTCTATATTAGTCTGTTGTCACGCTGCTGTGAAGAAATACCCGAGACTGCGTAATTTACAAAGGAAAAAGGTTTAACTGACTCACAGTTCCGCAGGGCTGGGGAGGCCTCAGGAAACTAAAGATCATGGTGGAGGGGGAAGCAAACACGTCCTTCTTCACGTGGAGACAGGAAGAAGTGCTGAGCAAAAGATGGGGGGACCCCTTATAAAAGCATCAGTTCTTGTGATAACTCATTCACTATTCTGAGAACAGCAGCATGGAGGTACCTGCCCCCATGATTTAATTAACTCCCACTGGGTCCCTCCCATGACAGACAGGGATCATGGGAACTACAATTCAAGATGAGATTTGGGGCAGACACAGCCAAACCATACCACCATCTCCACCAAAAATACAAAATTAGTTGGGCATGGTGGTGCACGCCTGTGGTCCTAGCTACTCAGGAGGCTGAGGTGGGAGGATCACCTGAGCCCAGGGAGGTCAAGGCAGCAGTGAGCTGTCGTTGTGCCACTGTACTCCAGCAGCCTAGAACAAAGCCAAGGCGGTCAAAAAAAAAAAAAAAAAAAAAAAAAGTCAGAAAGAAAAAAACCCAGTAAATTAATTCCAAATAAAGTAGAAGAAAGTAAACAACAATTAGCTAGGCGTGGTGGTATGCATTTGTAGTCCCAGCTACTCTGGAGGCTGGAGTGGGAGGATGGATTGAGCCCAGGAAGTTAAGGCTACAGTGAGCTGAGATTGTGCTACTGCACTTCAGCCTGGGCAACGGAGCAAGACCCTGTCTCCAGCCAAAAAAAAAAAAGAAAGAGAAAGAAAAGACAAGAAAATAAAGTACAAACTATTTGAAAACAAAGAACAGAGAAGAGCAACAAAGCCAGATGTTGGTTCTTTGAAAATTTAGATGAAAAGAAGAAAAATCCTAAAATATATAATTTATTAAGCTAAAATTAAAGTAATAGATCAGAATAGTTCCATATCTATTAAATACATGGAGTATATAATTAAAAACTTCCCACATGAAAGCTGTAGGTTCCAATGTCTTCTCTGATTAATTGTAACAAACATTTAAGGGAGAAAAAGAGTTCATTTTACAAAAAGGAAAAAACCTCTCTCAGAGACTAGAAAAAGAAGGAACTTGTTTTATGAGAGCAGAGTAACCTTGTTATCAAACAGACAAGGACATCATGAAAAAGGAAATTTACTGGCCAGTCTCACAGACAATCACACATTCACAGGTGTGAAAATCCCAAATAAAATAAGCTCAGTGTTAAATTTAAAAAGATAACACACTATGAGTAAGTGGACTTTAACACAGGAATATAAGATTAACTTAATATGCTAAAAATAAATTTAAATGGCCATGTAAAAGAATAGAGAAGAAAAATCATATGACCATCTGAGTAGCTGTAGGAAAAGCATTTGATAAAATTCAACATCCATTCATGACAAAAAGACTGTTAGCCATTTGGGAATAAAAGAAAGTGTCCTCAGTCTGTTTAAGATAGGTACACACAAGAAGTTTTTAGTAAATATCATACCATACATAATAAATATTATACACAATTTTGTCAACCTTCCCACTATCTCCACTTCTACTTAACACTGTACTGAGGTTTTCAACAATGTGACTAAGGCCAGGGAAAGAAACAAAAGGCATAATACTCTCGTTATGTAGCTGATATTAATATGTTCATTGAAAATATAAAGATGTCTAATAATTTTTTCTTTTTACATTTTTTTATTTTTCTTTCTTCTTTGTTCTTTAATAATCTATCTAACCAGTTGAAAAATCTAGTATTTCTTTTCTTGAGACAGACTCCTGCTCTGTCACACAGGCTGGAGCACAGTGGCATGATCATAGCTCACTGCAACCTCGACCTCCTTGGCTCAAGTGATCTTCTCACTTCAGCCTCCAAAGTAGCTGGGACCACACTGTGTGCCACCAGGCTTGGCTAACTTAATTTTTTTTTTTTTTTTTTTTTGAGACTGAATTTCACTATGTTGTTCAGGTCAGTCTGGAACTCCTGGGCTCAAGCAGTCCTCCCACCTTTGCCTCCCAAAGTGCTGAGATTACAGGCATGAGCCACTGTGCCTGGCATAAATTGTTAAAATGAATAAGAGAGTTTAACAAGGTTGCTGGATACAAAGCCAACATATAAAAATCATTTGCAACTCTATAAACCAACAATACAAAAATAACAAGCAAGAGCAAAATAAAAATACATTTTAATAGCATCAAAAGACAGCAAATACCTAGGTAACAATCTAACAAAAGATGTACATGACTTCTATGCAGAAAACTATGAAACTTTATTGTGATAGACTAAACAGAAACAGACAAACATGTTCATTGCTTAAAAGACTCAATATTTTAAAGACGTCAATTTTCTGAAACCATTTTACTTCAATGTAATCCTAATCAAATTCTGGCAAGTATTTTGATTGCAGCCCATCAAGCTGATTCTAAAGCTTGTATAGAGATGCATAGGGCCAAAGTTAGGCAAAATATTCTTTAAAAAGAATAATAAGGTGGGAAGATTTTGGTCCACCAGAGGCATCAAAATTTACACTAAAGTTTTAAAATTTACAATAAAGCTACAGCAAATAGTGTAGAAAGACAGAAAAATAGAACAGAGAAACAGACCCTTGCGTCAATAGACACTTGATTTACTACAAATGGGCACTGCCTAATGGTGGTAGGGGAAGGATGGTCCTTTCAACAAATGTAATAGGATAGTTGATCAACAGATGGTGAACACAAATAAAACAATATACAAAAACAAAAATCCAGATATATGGTAGCTCTAACTGCAAAAGACAAAGCCACAAGGGTGAGAGAAGATAACATAACAGAAGATTTTCATGAACTCTGGGAAGAGAAGCGCTTACTACATAGACCAATAGCATTGATCATAAAGGAAAGGATAATACAGTTAACTATGTTAACACTGAGAGTTTCTCTTAATCAAAAGACACCACTGACAGAGTAAAAAGGCAAACTGCACAGTTGGAGAAGAAATTTGCAATCCAATATTACTGACAAAGTATTCCTATCCAGAATATAGAAAGAACTACATACCAGTAAGAAAAAGCCGAATATAAAAATGGGCAAGAGACCTGAACAGTCACTTCATAAGAATATGTACAATAAGATCACATATTTATCAATATAGATATGTATATTTGGAAAATGTTACTACTAGTTACTCCTGGGGGACTGGAAGTGCAGGGTGGAGGTAGGGGGTGATGTTCAATATTTTTAAAAAAACAAGTTGTAAAAAGTGATGGAATGATGGTGGTTCTTTTTGTTTTTTATTAAAAATATTTGGGGGGAGGGATAAAATTAAATTATATAAAATCTGGTAGGAAAAGGCATTCTAGAAAAAAAAAAGGCTGGTGAAAAAATGGAGGCACCCATGATTGACTCAGTAATTTACTCGGTTCTTTGGTTATCCTTTTAGTTTGAACATTTCCTACGGTGAACTGATTTTGAAACCAGAATATACTGTATTCGTAATTTTAAGAAATAAATATTATTAAAATAGAAAAGTGCTCTTAAAATACCTTAAAATGTATACAAGCCGAACAAACTGGACTGTCTGAGATTGACTCCTTGAAGCCAAAAGGCGAGACCACCCGAAGAGGGAAGGGCTGGACTTCACCTGAAAGGACAGGAGTCTCCTATGGCAGTCATCGGGGGACCAGGGCTTGGAGGGAAGGGAGCACGAGTGGGGGGAGGGGCTCCGGCTGCAGGAGAATCCCCACGGGAGCGTGGGAGGGGCCAGCTGGCCCTGGAGTGCACTTTCCCTCTGTTGTCCACATCTGGCAGCCCAAGCCCGTCACCTGCTTTCTGCTCTGCGGGGAGGGTAGGGGGGTGAATGGGATAAGTGGGGGAATGAGGGGCTCGCCCTGGGCTTGCAGCGGAGTGACCCGAAGGAGGAGCCTGAGAAAGAGACCTGGAGGACGGACACCCACGCGGGGAGGCTGATGGCTCGGCGGGTGGGGTGAGGTAGGCTGTGGGGTGGGGGGGATGCTCTCTGAACAAGAAACTGTAATTTGGGGGCCGGGTGCAGTGGTTCAGACCTGTAATGCCAGCACTTGGGAGGTGGAGGCAGGAGGACGGAGCCCAGGAGTTCGAGACCAGCCTGGGCAACATAGTGGGACTTGTCCCTACAAAAATTTAAAATATTAGCCGGGTGTGGTTGCCGAAGTCTGGGGTGGGAGGATCGTTTGTGCCGGGGAGGTCGAGGCTGCAGTGAGCCGTGATCACGCCACAAGGGAAGGAAAGAGGAAACGAGAAAGGGAATGAAATGTGGGTCACGTGAAAGGGCAGCGTCAGCTCCTCTGCCTGTCTAGGACGGTGGAAGCTCCGGGAGAGCTGGGAGCACAGCTGGAGGAGGAGGAAACAGCCTCGGCTGCGGCACAAGGGGAAGGGGCGGAGGAGGGGGAGTTCCCTGTCCTTTGCTTCCAGCTGGAACTGGAGGGGTTGGGGGGCGGAGCCCTGGGGTTTGGGGTTCGTTTAATTCAAATGGAGGAAGGAGGAATGAGTCTGATTCTGGCCGCAGGTCAAGTCGTGTTCTTCAAGCCAGGATCTGTATTACTGATTCCGTTCAAACTGCACCCGGGGCCCCTCGGGGCGTCGTCGGGCACCCGGTGTGAGGCTGCACTCGGCGCAGGCCTGTGCGCGCGGGGTGGCGAGGGACCCGCGGCTGACACAGCCTTTGGCCTGGAGTCCTAAACGAGGGCCTGGAGTTCCTCCTGTGTGAAGACACAGGCCTGGTTTCCACCCCCATCACCTCCATAGCGACCAGGCACCCACGGCTGCTGGAGGGTGCCTGCTGGGGCTCTGGAAGGCCCAGTCCCTGGGGCCCAGGGGTCGTTCGGGTCCTGACGCTGCAGGAGCAGCGGCGCGCAGAGGCCAGGAGACTCCGGTGCATTGGGCGGAGTTCTGCGTGCGGCGAGGACCGCGGAGGCACCCGCGACCTCTCCTGCCCCTTTGGACCCAGGGCTAGGGTCGGAGTGGCACTATAAGTGGGGAGACTGAGGCGGGGTCGGGAAGACTGAGGCAGGGAGACTGAGGCGGGGAGAGGATCTCCGGCGCGGGGAGGGTCGCGGGAGTCCCCTAGGGCCTGCCCTTTTCTGCCGCGTCCTGGGCTCACTCCCCCAGCCGGGCACGTCTCCTTTCTCCGCCCCACCGGATCGTCTTTCTCTCAACCCCCAGCTCCCGACCCCCGCGAGTTGGTCTCAGGGCCCGCGACAAGGCCTAGACACCGGGATTCCGGGCGACATGGACCTTAGGGCCTCGAGCCTCCAAGCACCCAGGCCTTAGGAGGGCCGCGGAAAGGGGCGCAGCTGGGTCCCCGCCAGGGGTGCGGCGGAGGCGTCCGCTGGGAACCCGCCCCACGTGGGAAGCCTCGGGGTCCCGGATCCGCCCAGCTCAACCCAGGCGGGGGTTCTCCTCCTCCCGGCCCTGTCTCTGCAGCCCGCGCCTCGCGTTTGATTCTCCGGGCATCCGGAAGGAAGGCGCCCCCGCCATGTCCCACAAGCTTCTGCCAAGTATCCACCGGGGCCCTGTGCCCGCCCACGGCCTCTAGAGCTCTGCGCCTCGGAGCTGGCGCGTCCTCTGGACCACCCGGGCTTGGAGAGGGCATCGGCGGCGGGGAGGCCTCCGCGGATCGCGCCGGGGCGGGGCGCGGGGCCCTGGAGGTCACGGCCGAGGGCGAGGCCGCGAGGGACCCGGTGTGCGCGCAGGTACGCGGGAGGTGGAAGCGGCGGGACGTCCTGTGCCACCGCTGGAGCCCAGGTGGAAGACAGGCCCCAGTACCCGAGCCTTACCATGGGTGTTCAGCTGTGCTGGCACGAGGTGTAAATCGGTGCTTGTGCTTTTACAGTTTCCCAAGTCTCTAGCACGGCTAAATTCAAGAATTGATTTTTTAAAATTTCTTTTCTTTTCTTTTTTCTTTTCTTTTCTTTTCTTTTTCTTGTCTTTTCTTTTCTTTTCCCTCCCTTCCTTCTTTTTTTCTTTTTTTTTTTTCCCCGGACGGAGTCTCCTTCTGTCACCCAGGCTGGAGTGTAGTGGCGCGATCTCGGCTCACTGCAAGCTCCACCTCCCCTCCAGGGTTCAAGCAATTCTGCTGTCTCAGCCTCCCAAGTAGCTGGGACTACAGGCACGCGCCACCATGCCCAGCTAATTTTTATATTTTTAGTAGAGACGGGGTTCCACCATATTGGCCAGGCTGGTCTGGTGCTCCTGACCTCAGGTGATCCTCCTGCCTCGGCCTCCCAAAGTGCTGCCGTGAGTCACCGCGCCCGGCAGTGACCTAATACTTAATGTTGTAAGAGTTATAGTTATGTTTGAAATAGATGGCAGGGCACTGAACTGAACATTTTTTCACACGTTTTAGATTCATTTACAACCCTGAATTGCAGCTTTCTGGGTGGATTTGTTGTTTTTTTCATTTATATATGTAAAATGCCTGACCCACTTGCTGAAGTGTCTCTGTACTTTCAAAAGGTGTTTTTTTTTGTTTTTGTTTTTTTGTCTTTTGTCAGAACGGAGCAAAATCAGCTTCTACAACTAACAGCATTATTTCCTCTGTAGTGATATTGAAGCAACTTTTTTTTTCCTGAACACCTGAATATTTTGACAATAATGCAGTTGTTAAACAGAATTAAATTATGTAAAGAAAAGATGCTCTTTTTGTTTGCCTTTCTAGCCATGTTCTTAAAACCTTGGGAACTGGCCAGGCATTGTAGCTCACGCCTGTAATCCCAGCACTTTGGGAGGCCGAGGTGGGCGGATCACGAGTTTGGGAGTTCAAGACCAGCATGACCAACGTGGAGAAACCCTGTCTCTACTAAAAATACAAAACTAGCTGGGCGTGATGACGCATGCCTGTAATCCCAGCTACTCGGGAGGCTGAGGCAGGAGAATCCTTGAACCTAGGAAGCAGAGGTTGTTGTGAGCCGAGATCGTGCCATTGCACTCCAGCCTGGGCAACAAGAGTGAAACTCCGTCTCACACACAAACAAACACACACAACCTTGGGAAGGTTGCTGGTGTTTGGCTTTGGTATGTGTGGGGGGTGTGTGTGTGGGGTTGTGTGGGGTTGTGTGGGGTGTGGGGGTGTGTGTGTGGTGTGTGTGTGTGGGGTTGTGTGGTGTGTGTGTGTGGTGTGTGTGTGTGGTGTGTGTGTGGGGTGTGT
>NC_037675.1:104599733-104809723 GCF_003255815.1 Theropithecus gelada | reverse complement strand
ATTTTTTTTTTTTTTTTTTGAGACAGAGTCTCGCTCTGTTGCCAGGCTGGTGTACAGTGGCGTGATGTAGGCTCACTGCAACCTCCACCTCCCAGGTTCAAGCGATTCTCCTACCTCAGTCTCCCTGGTAGCTGGGACTACAGGCATGTGTCACCATGCCCAGCTAATTTTTTGTATTTTTAGTAGAGACGGAGTTTCACCATGATGGTCTCGATCTCCTGACCTTGTGATCCACCCGCCTCAGCCTCCGAAAGTGCTGGGATTATAGGCGTGAACCACCGCGCCTGGCCCTAATTTTTTTATTTTTTGTAGAGAGGGGATATCGCTGCCATGTTGCCCAGGCTGGTCTTGAACCCCTGGGCTCAAGCTATCCATCTGCCTCAGCTTCCCAGAGTGCTGGGATTACAGGTCTGAACCACAGCCTCCACAAAGCTTTCTGTGGTCTCTTTAGTACCTTTTCTAAAGTGGATGATAATTTTTTTTTTTTTTAATCATATCTCTATTTGCATAAACCCCATAGCTGGAAACAACTATACCCAGAAGGCTCTGTCATTAGATATCTTGATATTCTCTTTGCAATTCTCCTTTAATTCTATAGGAGTCGGGAATTTTCCATGATTGAGGTGGAAGGAAAAGCAGCCGACTGCTACATGCTGACTGATGGCTCCAGGGTTGGCCCACCATCACTTCTGCCACCATTGTTGCCACACACACTGCCCAGGAGCCCACCTGCCCTGCCCACTGATGGCACCTGAGCAAACCGGAGGCCCAAGGACTGGCCTACCTGGACCCACCACCATTAGCACCTGCATATGCCACCCAGGGGCCTGAGAATCAGCACACCTGGCTCCGCACTGCCACCACAGCTGTGGGGGCTGCATCCTGCAGAGCCACAGGGCAGAGCCCACCCCTTGAGTCGATGTGACCTGGATACGAGACACGGGGTTGAAGGAGATTATTTTGGAGCTTTAAGATTTAATGACTGCCCTGTTGGGTTTCAAACTTGCATGGGGCCTGTAGCCCCTTTGTTTTGGCCAGTTTTCCCTTTTGGATTAGTAATATTTAGCCAATGTTTGTACCCCCATTGTATCTTGGAAATAACTAATTTATTTTTGATTTTACAGGCTCGTAGGCGGAAGGGACTTGTCTCAGATGAACTTTGGACTATGGACTTTTGAGTTGATGCCAAAATGAGTTAAGACTTGAGGGACTGTTGAGAGGGATGATCTATTTTGCAGTGTGAGAAGGATAGGAGATTTGGGAGGGGCCGGGGGCAGAATGGAATGATTTGGATTTGTGTCCCCACCCACTTCTCTTGTTAAATTGTAATTGCCAGTGTTGGAGGAGGGGTCTGGGGAGAGGTGACTGGATCAAGGGGGCAGATTTCCCCCTTGATGTTCTCGTGATAGTGACGGAGTTCTCACAAGATCTGGGTGTTTAAAAGTGTGTGGCACCTCCCCCTTCACCCTCTTCCTCCAGCTCCAGCCACGAAGGATGTGCCGGCTCCCCCTTCATCTTCCACCATGATGGAAGGTTCCTGAGGCCTCCCCAGCTGTGCTTCCTGGACAGCCTGTGGAAACGTGAGCTGATTCAACCTCTTCATAAATTACCCAGTCTCAGGTAGTTCTTTATAGCAATGTGAGAACAGAATAAAACAGCAACCAACATTATCGGTGTATCTATAGGAAAATGTCTTTCCCTACAAAAGCCAATCCATAAAACTAGAAGAAATGACTGTTACACCAGATGCACAGATATCAACAGAAGGACAGAAGAAACACGCACACAGACAGGAAATGTGACACCTCCAAAGGAACACAATATTTCACTAGGAACAGATCTTAAAGAAAAAGAAATGATGAAATGTTCAAAAAACTTCAAAATAAGTTTAAAAACTCAGTGAGATACAAGAGAACAAAGATAAACAATACAAAGAAATCAGGGGCCAGGTGTGGTGGCTCATGCCTGTAATCCCAGCACTTTGCGAGGCCAAGGCGGGTGGATCATTGGAGGTCAGGAGTTCGAGACCGGCCTGGCCAACATGGCGAAACTCCGTCTCTACTAAAACACTAAAATTAGCTGGGCGTGGTGGTGCATGCCTGTAATCCCAGCTACTCGGGAGGCTGAGGCAGGAAATCATTTGAACCAGGGAGGCGGAGGTTGCAGTGAATCAAGATCACGCCACTGCACTCCAGCCTGGCGACAGAGCCAGACTCCATCTCAAAAAAACAAACAAACAAACAAAAAACCAGGGAAACAATTCATGATATAAATGAAAAAAGTGAAAAAAAAAGAAAAAAAAAAAGAGAGAGAGATAGCTATCCTTAAAAAGTGCCAAATGGGAATCCTGGAACTGAAGAATTCTGTTCCAGGATTGAAGAATAAAATAAAGAAAATACAATCAAGAGCTTCGACAATAGACTAGGTCAAGCAGAAGAAATAATTTTGGGACTTGAAAACACGGCTTTGAAATAACCTTGTCAAACAAAAAATAAAAGAGGGTGTGGTGGTGCATGCCTGTAATCTCAACACTTCGGGAGTCCACACGGATAGATTGCTTGAGCCCCGGAGTGTGAGACCAGCCTGGGCAACATGGAGAAACCTCATTTCTACAAAAAATACAAAAAATTAGCTAGGTGTGGTGGTGCATGCCTGTAGTCCCAGCTACTTGGGAGGCTGAGGCAGGAGGATCACTTGCACCTGGGAGATGAAGGTTGCAGTGAGCCCAGATTGCACCACTGCGCTCTAGCCTGGGTGATAGAGCAAGATCCTATCTCAAAAAAGAAAAACAATAAAAAATAAGAAGAAAGGCTATATGATATATGAAACACCATAAGTTACCAAATATTCAAATTTTTGGAGTTCCTGAAGAAGAGATGGGCAAAAGTGTAGAAAACCTTTTTAATGATATAAGAGCTGAAAATGTCCCAATCTTACAAGAGATATGGGCATCCAGATACAGGGAGCTCAAATATTCCCAAATAGACTTAACAAAAAGCTCTTCTTCAAGGCACATTATGGTCAAACTGTCAAATGTCAATGACAAAGAGAGGCTGGGCATGGGCTCATGCCTGTAATCCCAACACTTTGGGAGGCTGAGGTGGCAGATTAACTTGAGTCCAGGAGTTCAAGACCAGCCTGGGCAACAGAGCAAGTTCCATCTCTACAAAAATAAAAAAAATCAGTTGGGTGTGGTGGCACATACCTGTAGTACTAGCTACGTGGGAGGCTGAGGCAGGAGGATCACTTGAGCCTAGGAAGTTGAGGCTGCAGTGAGCCATGATTACACCACTGCACTTCAACCTGAGTGACAGTGTGAGACCCTATCTCAAAAAGAGTGAGAGAAAGAGGAGAGAGAGAGAGAGAGGGAGAGAATGTTAAAAACAGCAAGAGTAAAGTGTCAAGTCACATATAAGGGAATCCTAATCAGACTAACAGTGGATTTCCCAGTAGAAACCTCATAGGCTGGGAACGTGATGATACGTTCAAAATGCTGAAAGAAAAACCTGCCAGTCAAGCATAGTACAGCCTGCAAAGCTGTCCCTCAAAAATGAAGGAGAAATAAAGTCTTTGTCGGATGAACAAAAACAGAGAGAACTAATTGCCACTCGACTGGTCCTGTAAGAAATGCTTAAAGGAGTTTAACATCTATAAAATATCTATCATCATGAAAACACAAAAACGTATAAAACTCACTGGTAGAGTGAGAAATATGCAAATAAGAAAGAGATATACAAATGAGAAGAGAAAGGAATCAAATGTTTCAACTATGAAAAACCACCAATTGACAATGATAAACAATAAGGGAGGAAGAAAGGATATACAAAACAATGAGAAAACAGTTAACAAAAGAACAGGCATGAGTACTCACCCATCAATAATAACCTTGAAAGTAAATGGATTAAATTCTCCACTTAAGGCTGAGTGCGGTGGCTCATGCCTGTAATCCCAGCACTTTGGGAGGCCAAGAGTTTGTGACCAGCCTGGCCAACATGACAAAACCCTGTCTCTACTAAATTACAAAAATTAGCTGGGCGTTGTGGCATATGCATATAATCCAAGCTACTCAGGTGGCTAAGGCACGAGAATTACTTGAATCCAAGAGGCAGAGGTTGCAGTGAGATGAGACTGTGCCGCTGCACTCTAGCCTGGGTGACAGAGTGAGACTCTGTACATTAAAAAAACCCTATTCCACTTAAAAAATATAGACTGGGCCAGTTGCAGTGGCTCGACTGTAATTCCCGTACTTTGAGAGGCTGAGACAGGGAGATCACCTGAGGCCAGGAGTTCAAGACTAGCTTGGCCAACATGGCAAAACTCTGTCTCTACTAAAAATACAAAAAAAAAAATTAGCCAGGCATGCTGGTGGACACCTGTAATCCCAGCTATTCGGGAGGCTGAGGCAGGAGAACCTCTTGAACATAGGAGGAGGAGGTTGCTGTGAGCTGAGATCCTGCCACTGCACTCCAGCCTGGGTAACAAGAGAGAAACTCCGTCTCAAAAAATATAGATATACATGTGTAGACTGGCTGAATGGATTAAAAAACAGAACCCAACTCTGTGTTGCCTACAAGAAACTCACTTCACTTATGAAGACACATATAGACTGAAAGTGAAGAGATGAACAAAGATATTCTATGCAAATGAAACCCCAAAGTGAGCAGGAATAGCTATACTTATATCAGATAAATCATACTTTAAGTCAAAAACTATAAAGAGAGGCAAAGAAGGTCATTATATGATAAACTGATCAGTTTAAGCAAGAGGATAAAGCAATTCTTAATATATATGCACCCAACACTGGAGCACCCAGATATATAAAGTAAATGTTATTAATTCTAAAGGGAGAGATAGATTCCAATACAATAATAATTAGGGAATTTAACACCCTACTCTCAGGAGTGAACAAATAATCTAGACAGAAAATCAACCAAAAAAACTTAGATTTAAACTGTATTTAGACCAAATGAACCTAACAGACATCTGCAGAACATTTTACCTGACAGATGCAGAATATATATTCTTCTCATCAACATATGGAACATTCTCCAGGATAGACCATATGTTAAGCCACAGACAAGCCTCAAAATACTTTAAAAAGTCAAAATTAATCACGTATCTTATCAGACAACATTGGAATAAAACTAGAAATCAATAACAAGAGGAACTTTGGAAACTATATAAAGTCATGTAAATTAAACACCATGCTCCTGAATGACCACTGGGTCAATGAAGAAATTAAGATAAAAATCCAAAAATGTCTTAAAACGAATGAAAATAGGAACACTACATACAAAAACCTGTGGGATAGAGCAAAAGCCATGTGAAGAGGGAAGTTTATAGCAATAAAAGCCTACATCAAAAAATAGAAAGATTTCAAATAAGTAACTTGATGATGTACCTCAAGGAACTGGAAAAGCAAAATCAAATAAAACCCAAAATCAACCAAAGGAAAGAAAGAAAATCAGAACAGAACTAAACAAAATAAAGATGAAAAATCAATACAAAAGATCAACAAAACAAAAAGTTAGTTTTTAAAAAATATAAGCCAAATTGATAAACCACTAGCTATGCTAACAAAAAAAATAGAAGACCCAAATAAAATCAGAAATGACAAAGGAGACATTACAATGAATACGCAGAAAGACACAGGATCATTAGAGACTGTTACGAACAATTATACACTAACAAATTCAAAAACCCAGAGGAAATAAAGTCCTGAATATATATATCCTACTAAGATTGAACCAGGAAGAAATAGAAAACCCAAACAGACAAATAATGAGTAATGAGATTGAATCAGTAATAAAAACATCTTCCAACAAAGAAAAGCCGAGAACCAAATGGTTTTACTGCTGAATTTTACTAAAATTATAAAGAACAGCTAACATCAATTCTTCTCAAACTATTCCAAAAAAATGGAAGAGGAAGGAATTCTTCCTAACTCATTCTATGAAGTCAGAATTACCCTGATATCAAAAATAAGACAAGTGTTAGGCAGGAATCTAGACCCAACATGGCGGCGTTACCCGGCATAGCAGGCCTTTTGTTAAAGACTCCCTTCAGCCTTGTACACACCTGCAGACTTACATGCGTCAGAGTTCCGGCTGGGCAATCACACTCCCCCATGACCTGCAGCTCACCTGCATTCCACAAGTGCGTAAACAGCAGTTTCGGTTGACAGTTTCCAAAGACCCCTCCCTCATGGCCCTTACTCGACTCCTGCCCTAATAGTTTCAAGACCCTCCAGGCCCTGTTTGCACAACCAGCTTCCCTACCTCTCAGGCTATAAGAAGCCCCTACCCTCCTCCCTCAGCGTGACTTCCTCGGTCCACACCTTTGGACCGAGGAACCTCGCCCGCGAGTCCTAATAAAAGGCTATTCTCACTGCCATTTGTCTTGTGTCTTCGTTCCTGGTTCGGCTCCAGCCTCAGTTTACCTTTACATTTGGTGCCGAAACCCGGGAGGAGACCCCTCCCCAGACCCCTGCGAGGTTGGGCAGGCTCTCCTCTCCCCGAGCCAGGATCCCCTCCTCAAGCCTGGAGCCATCTCACCAAATTTAAGACTCAATTCGATCACTGCTGGGTAAGTTTCCCCCCTGTCCTGAAGGCTCCCTCCGGGAGTCCCTGTCCGAAATGCGCAGCCACGTCAGGTGCTCTCTCTGGTCAACTGTGACCTCGGCACTGGGGACTAGGAGACGTCCAACCTCCCTGGAAGCCACCGTACCCCGCACTCCGCGTGGCAGTGAGAGGACGCTCCCATTGCCTCCAGATTGCCCACCTTGAGACCATGGGAACTACCCAGTCCAAACCAAACTGAAAATCTCCTCTGAGGTGCCTCTTGGCTAATTTCCAGACTTTAAGTCTCAGCCAAGACCTAAAACAAAAGCAGCTCATTTTCTTCAGTTTACCTTTACAACAAGGACATGACAAAAGAAGAAAGAGAAAACTACAGACCAATATCTCTGATAAACATAGATGCAAAAATCTTCAAAAAATACTAGCAAACTGAATCCAACAACACATCAAAAAGATAATACACCATGATCAAGTGGGATTTATTCCAGGGATGCAAGGATGGTTCAACATATACACATCAATAAATGTGATATATCACATCAACAGAATGAAGAACAAAAACTTTATGATCATCTCAATAGATGCAGAAAAAACATTTGATAAAATTCAACATCTCTTCATGATAAAAACTCTCAACAAATTAAGTATAGAGGGAACATACCTCAACATAATGAAGGCAGACTATTCATCTGACAAGAGACTAATATCCAGAAGATACAAGGATTCAAACAATTCAACAGCCAAAAAACAAATAACCACATTAAAAATGGGCAAATGATCTCAATGGACATTTAGCAAAAGAAGACATACAAATGGCCCGCAAGTATGTGAAAACATGCTGAACATTGCTAATCATCAGGGAAGTACAAGTTAAAACCACAATGAGATATCATCTCACCCCAGTTAGAATGACTGTTATCAAAAAGACAACAAACAAATGCTGGCGAGGAGGCAGAGAAAAGAGAACTCTTATACAACATTGGTGGGAATGTACATTAGTATGCCAATAAGAAACACAGAATGGAGAATTCTTAAAATGCTAAATATAGAACTACCATACGATCCAGCAATCCCACTCCTGGATATTTATCCAAAAGAAAGGAGACCAGTATATCAAAGGAATACCTGCACTCACATGTTTATTGCAGCACTATTCACAGTGGCCAAGATACGGAATCAACCTATATGTCCAGCAACAGATGAATGTATATGTGTATGTGTATACAATTTCAATACTATTTGCCTGTAAAAAATAAAATGTCATTTGCAGCAACATGGATGGAACTGGAGGTTATTATGTGAATTGAAATAAGCCAGGCACAAAAAGACAAACATTGCATGTTTTATTCATATGTGGGAGTTTTAAAAGGGGATCTCATAGAGAGAGAGAGTAGAAAGATAGTTACCAGAAGCCGGGAAAGGTGCAGGGTGGGGTGAAGACAGATTGATTAATGAGTACAAACATACAGTTAGAAGGAATAAGTTCTAGTGTGTGATAGCACAGTAGGGTGAGTATAGTCAAAAATAATTTCTTGTATACTTCAAAATAGCTAGATGATGGCCAGGCACCGAGGCTCACACCTGTAATCCCAGCACTTTGGGAGGCTGAGTCGGGTGGATCACTTGAGGTCAGCAGTTTGAGACCAGCCTGGCCAACATGGTGCAACCCCGTCTCTACTAAACATACAAAACTTAGCCAGGTGGTAGTGGCATGCTTGTAGTCCCAGCTACTCGGGAGGCTGAGGCAAGAGTATCACTTCAACCTGGGAGGCGGAGGTTGCAGTGAGCCGAGATCACGCCACGGCACTCCGGTCTGTGAGACAGAACAAGACTCCAACTCAAAAAAAAAAAAAAAAAAGCTAGAAGAGAAGATATGAAATGTTCCCAACACATAGAAATGGCAAATATTTGAGGTGATGAATATCCTAATACCCTGATTTGATCATTACAAATTGTATGTATGTATTACAATATCCCACGTACGCCTTAAATATGTACAATTATTGTGTACCAACAAAAATAAATATGAATTCTAGAAACAAAACAACTGTAATTACTAAAAAATACTTCTGGACATTGTTCTGAGCAGGAGACGCGAGAGGGGAGAAGAAAGGGCACGATACATGATACTATTAAGGGTAAACAGCCTTTATCCCAAGTATATGGCAACACAGATGGAATAAACAAACCGCAGTGGGAAAGGGAGAAGAAAAGATATGTCTATATATATATTTACACCCACCAGACTATGGAGGAAGCATCACCAGCATTGAGCCTCATCAGTCAACACGCGGGCCTGGCATTGGGCCAGGGCCAGTCTGGAAGTCAAATTAGCATTTTCCTTTTCCAGCTTACGTTTCTCTTGTAGCAACCGGTCCCTATCTTGACACATTAACTTATAAGCGTAAGCAAGCACCATTCATGCCAGGAAATTCCCTTGGCGTCCCCTTTATCAACTAGAATTTCCTGCAGCATCCCACACACAGCCAACAGGTCAAAATGCACTCACTTGGATTCCCAATTTTCACAAAAACCAGTTTCCCTGGACCATTCAATGGCCAAGGGGGAGAACGGGGGAGTTCCCATCCCAATGTGTGGGAAGTCTCCGAGCCTCCAGCCCAGTGCCTGCGACTGAAAAATGGCATTCTTTCGTTTTTGAATCCTGTTTGTGATACCAAAAAGTTCTGTGTGGGAAATGCCCGAGGGGAAAAGAAAAGGCACACACAATGCTTTTAAGGGTAAACAGCCTTCATCCCAAGTATATGGCAACACAGATATAATAAGCAAATCACAGTGGGGAAGGGACAAGACAAGATGTATCTGTATATATTTGCACCCACTAGACTATGGAGGAAGCATCACCAAACCAGGAAGCAGCAGCCTGGGCTCCAGAAGCGGCCGCCCGTCTGCGCACAGAGAAGAGGTCTGGCGGAGCTTCCATGGGGTCTGGGACCCCAGCCCTTTTGTAGTATTCCTTTTTTGGTTGAGCCCCAGGCACGAGGGCCCTTTGTGACTGGACTCAGGGAACACAGGAAGGTTAGCCTATTCTCTAGATTCTGTTGTTTGTTTGCCTTAAGGTAGAAAATGTACCTTACCAGAACAAACAGTATAGGTTATTAGCTCCCGGACAGATGCCCAGAGACTCTTTACTGGCACATAACCATTGCTTGTGTTCAAGTTCAACTGAGTTCAAATTTGATATTTAACTTTTCCTCCACATGGTTCACATCCATAATCCCAGGACTTTGGGAGGCCAAAGCAGGTGAATCACTTGAGGTCAGGAGTTTGAGACCAGTCCGGCCAATGTGGCAAGACCCCTGTCTCCACTAAAGACACAAAAATTAGCTGGGCGTGGTGGTGGGCACCTGTAGTCCCAGCTACTTGGGAAGCCGAGGCAGGGGAATCACTTGAATCTGGGAAGCGGAGGTTGCAGTAGCTGAGATTGTACCACTGCACTCCAGTCTGGGTGACAGAGCAAGACTCCATCTCAAAAAAAAAAAAAAAAAAAAAAAAAGCCCAGGTGCGGTGGCTCAAGCCTGTAATCCCAGCACTTTGGGAGGCTGAGACGGGCGGGTCACGAGGTCAGGAGATCGAGACCATCCTGGCTAACACGATGAAACCCCGTCTCTACTAAGAAATACAAAAAACTAGCCGGGCGAGGTGGTGGGCGCCTGTAGTCCCAGCTACTCGGGAGGCTGAGGCAGGAGAATGGCGTAAACCCGGGAGGTGGAGCTTACAGTGAGCTGAGATCCGGCCACTGCACCCCAACCTGGGCGACAGAGTCAGACTCCGTCACAAAAAAAAAAAAAAGAAAAGAAGATTTGAAATGTTCCCAACACATAGAAATGACAAATATTTGAGGTGATGAATATCCTAACACCCTGATTTGATCATTACAAATTATATGCATGTATTACAATATCCCATGTACCCCATAAATATGTACAATTATTGTGTACCAATAAAAATAAATAAATATGAGTTCTAGAAACAAAAAACCCTATAATTACTAAAAAATCTTTCTGGACATGTAGAATATCATTGTGGACACAGTGAGAGACACATGAACTGCAAGAAAGGTGTGAAGTGAGACCCAGGACACGGAATAGAAGTACCGGGGCACAGAGTCTGTCCCCCACTCTGCCGCCCGGCGGGCGTGTTTCTGTGGTCTGGAGCCCCTCTTGGTCCTGGCTTCTGTCTCTGGTGCTTAGCTACCTTTGTGCCCCACCTTGCCCTTGCACATAATGGTTGCAATATTTTGAGGGGTGCAATGCGGGCGCCGTCCCCAGAGGCTGTGCATGTGCTTCTGGACGACCTCCCTTTGCACGCCCAGCACAGTGTGGAGGGGATTTTCCGTCGATACCCCACTCCAGCACCCAAAGATTGTGTTGTTTTCCCTCCCCCAGAGCCCATGGGAATCAATGTTCTCATTCACCCCCTAAACTCTCCTGGGTCTTCCTGCTTGGCTGACCCCACAGAGTCCTGCTTCCCTTCCATTGGGTCTGGTGATTATCTTGCCAGCATTCCAGTTTTTTAAACAGACACTTTTTTTTTGAGACAAACTCTCTCTTTGTTGCCCAGGCTGGAGTACAGTGGTGTGACCATGGCTCACTGTAGCCTTGACCTCCTGGGCTCAAGCCATCTTCCTGCCTCAACCTCCCCAGTAGCTGAGGCTACAGGTGTTCACCACCACACCCAGCTAATTAAAAACTTTTTTTTTTAGAGAGACGGGGTCTGGCTATGTTGCCCAGACTGATCTCAAACTCCTGGGCTCAAGCGACCCACGTGCCTCAGCCTCCCAAAGTGCCAGGATTACAGATGGGAGACACCATGCCTGGCCAAAAAGACAGGATTAAAACACTGAGTCCACCATATGATCTGGTTTCAGTGGGAGTATTGGTCTGACTACCTGGACCCTCCCATCCACTTTTCTCCCACTCCTGTGTCTGCGGCCCAATTCCACTTCCCTGGCTTATTCTCCTAAGAGGCTGAAATCCAGAGTGGAAAGGAGCTGGGCCCAGGAAATTAACTCAGGGTATTTTTTTTAATGCTACGCCCAAATGCTCCCATGTGACCGGTTATTGGAACCTGCACAGATGTGGCCAGGGGAGGGCTCTTCCTGCTGTCAGGGGGATGCCGCCACATGCGAGCAAGGGCAAGGGTCCCGCCCTTCCCTGCACCCAGGAGGCCTTCCAGGGTCAACCCAGTGCCGAGGTGGGGGGTGCAGTAGAGACCAGGAGCCACAGGGAGATATGACCATGGGCGGGACCCAGCCCGGGAACCCTGGATTCCGGCCCTGAGCTGGGGTGGGCAGGGTGGGGAGAGGGCACAGTGTGAGGACTCTGCCCACCCAGTCCAGTCCCTGGAGGGAGTCTGTGCCAGGAGCCCAGGGACAGAGAAGGCTCCACCCCAGGGAAGGAGGCCCCACGGCTCCCTCAGCACCCAGGGCCTTGGGCATGTGCTGGAAAAGTGGGGCCAGGATTACTTTTAAATATTTTGACTGATTTCCCCAATTATTTAACAGGAGTTAGTAAATACTGAGATTTGTTATTATCTAATCCAGTTTTAAACTTCTATTTTGAAAAATTATAGACTCACAGGAAACTGCAAATAATAGAGCCCTATATTCTCCCCAGATCCTCCAATGGTGACATCCTATAAAGGATCCAAAGGTGTCCTTTTAAACAACACCTGTACTTGGGTGCTATTTCATTTGTGTAAAGTGTACAATTCACTGGTTTTAGTATATTCATAGAGTCAGATGTCATTTTTATACCTTTTTTTATATTTTTTTTTTTTTGAGGCAGGGTCTCACTCTGTCACTCAGGCTGGAGTGCATCTATG
This sequence comes from Theropithecus gelada, assembly GCF_003255815.1. Classification (NCBI taxonomy): domain Eukaryota; kingdom Metazoa; phylum Chordata; class Mammalia; order Primates; family Cercopithecidae; genus Theropithecus; species Theropithecus gelada. The sequence goes on along the minus strand of NC_037675.1, from coordinate 104,797,301 downwards.
CAGTCATGGCTCACTGCAACCTTGACCTCCTGGGCTCACGTGATCCTCCCACCTTACCCTCCTGAGTAACTGGGACAACTGTTGTATGCCATCACACTTGGCTAATTTTTAACAAAATTTTTTGTGGAGATGAGGTTCCACTATTTGCCCAGGCTGGTCTTGAACTCCTGGGCTCAGGTGATCCTCCCATCCTGGCCTCCCAAAGTGCTGGGATTATAGGCGTGAGTCACTCGCCTGGCCCATTTTTAAACAAAGTTATAATGGAGAATGAGCTGAGCCTGTAATTGCCCAGTGGAATTTTGCCAGCTGCACAGAACAGCCAATTTACCAAGACAGTAGTAGTGCAGTAGAGAAAGTTTAATTAAGGCAGGGCTAGCCATGTGGTATACTGGAGCTTATTATGCAAATCAGCCTCTCTGAAAGCTGGGAGCCTAGGGTTTTTCAAGGATCATTTGCTGGGTATGGGGCTAGGGAATGGGAACACCAATTGGTTGGATCAGAGATAAAAATCATAGGGGGTTGAAGCTGTCTTCTTGCAGTGAGTCAGTTCTTGGGTGAGATCACAAGACCAGATGAGCCAGCTTCTTGGTATGGGCTACTAATCCAGGTGGCTCCAGCTGATCCATCAGAATACAGGGTCTGAAAAATACATCAGACACGAATCTTACATTTTTCAATTATGTTATCTATAGGAGCAACTGGGGAGGTTACAAATCTTGTGATCTCTGGCTAGCTGACTCCTGAGCCAGAATTCTAATCTTGGGGTCTTTCATTAGTCTTACAAAGACAGTTTTGGTTCCTGAATGAAGAGGAGATAGTTTTGGGAAGGGCTATTATCATCCTTGCTTCAATGTTAAAATATAAACTGAATTCCTCCCAAAGTTAGCCTGGCCTATGCCCAGAAATGAACAAGGACAACTTGGAGGTTAGAGGCAAGTGTGGAGGAAAAGTTAAACATTAAATTTGAACTCAATTGAACACGGACACAAACAATGGTTACCAAGTCCCAGAATGGGTTGTGTGAGCCCCTTGAGGTGTTTATCCAGCACTGTTTTGGAGAAATCTCTAATTCAATCTATTCCTATACATTAGTTATTGAAAAACAATAGAAAATTGCTAAAACAAGTTGACCCTTTTGTGTTCCTTGAGCCCAGTCACAAAGGCCCCTCATGACTGGGCCTCACACCAAACAACTTGTTACAAAAAGAGCTAGGATCCCAGACCACGTCGAAGCTTCATGAGACCTCTCCTTGTCTGTGCACAGATCGGTGGCCAACTCTGGAGCCCAGGCTGTTGCTTCCCGGTCTGGTAGTGAATCCTCCATAGTCCGGTGAGTGTAAATATATATATGTATCTTGGCCGGGCACGGTGGCTCATTCCTGTAATACCAGCACTTTGGGAGGTGGATTGCCTGGGGTCAGGAGTTCAAGACCAGCCTGGCCAACATGGTGAAAGCCTGTCTCTACTAAAAATACAAAAATTAGCCAGGCGTGGCAGTGGGCACCTGTAGTCCCAGCTACTTGGGAGGCTAAGGCAGGAGAATTGCTTGAACCCAGGAGGTGGAGGTTGCTGTCACCTGAGATTGCACCACTGTACTCCAGCCAGGGCCACAGAGCAAGATTTTGTCTCGGGGGCGGTTGGGGGGAAATAAAAAAGAAAGACTATTTAGCCATTTGGCACAGAATTCCATCAGATTTGCATGTTTTATCTCATTTATAGCATTGCATACAGCAATAACATTTTAATTTCCGTGTAGTTCTAAATATACTTATAACCTATTTATCAAAGCTTTTAAAAAAGATAAAGTGTTTCCTGGGTAACTTAATTGCATATAGAAATAGAGGGAGCCCAGCTCAGTCAGACTGCAGTGTGATTGACAGTTAATTAACATATGTCTTCAAAAACTGAGTGAAAATAAAGAGTTTGAAACTTTCTGAGACTTCGTATTAGATTCCTCTCCTTGGGCAGGTCTTGGATGTCAAATGCTATCCCCAGCAGTCTCAAATCTACAAAGCAGTGATACAATCATGCACCCACCACCAGCTGAGCAACTGAGAATACCAAGTGTTCACCAGGATACCCAGCACCCAGAGGCGTCTCACTTTGCTGGTGGGAGTGCACTTTTTTTTTTGAGACAGAGTCTCGCTCTGTCACAAGGCTGGAGTGCAGTGGCGGGATCTTGGCTCACTGTAATGTCCACCTCCTGGGTTCTAGCGATTCTTCTGCCTCAGCCTCCCGAGTAGCTGGGACTACAGGTGCGTGCCACCACACTCAACTTTTTTTTGGGGGGATGGAGTCTCGCTCCGTCACCCAGGCTGGAGGGCAGTGGTGCAATCTCGGCTCACTGCAAACTCCTCCTCCTGGGTTCACGCCATTCTCCTGCCTCAGCCTCCCAAGTAGCTGGGACTACAGGAGCCCGCCACCTCGCCCGGCTAATTTTTTGTATTTTCAGTGGAGACGGGGTTTCACCGTGTTAGCCAGGATGGTCTCAATCTCCTGACCTCGTGATCAGCTCGCCTTGGCCTCCCAAAGTGCCGGGATTACAGGCATGAGCCACTGTGCCCAGCTGGGAGTGCATTTTGTACAAACACCTGGGGAAACTGGCAGTGTCTACTAAAGCTGACCCTACCCAAACCCTATGGCCTGGCAACTTCCAACAAGTGAGTGAATAAGTTTAATTGTGAGTGAATAAGCCAGACGCAGAGAGTACATGGTGTGTGCATCCTTGTCAACTGATAAAGAAAAGCGGCTCAGAACAGCCTGAGGAATGGGGAGTCTGCAAAATGCATCAGGTCCAGAGGGACAGGATCATGAGACCTCGGTCACACCCCCGCAGCCATGCCCAGGGGTAATTGTTTAAGAACTTTGTTTTTTTCTTTCCTTCCCTGTAGTTTCCAGGCTGACTAATAAATTACCTAAAATATTACCACAAGTTGCACAATGTGAGCCTCACCCATTATCTTCATGCTTCTGGAATTTGTGATACAAAGAACCATGTATAATAAATCACCAGGTTATGTTATTTTAATGAAACAATAAAAAGTTTTGGTAAACAACTTAGGAACTGCCCCATTTTTCCTTTAGAAACTGACTTGTGGCTGGGTTTGGTGGCTCGCACATTTAATCCTGGAACAAAAGATGTTCCCCATAAATGCAATGCGTAATCATTTCATCGTGGAAATGGGGTATTCACCCCCACAAGCATTTATCCTTTATGTTACAAACAATCCAATTATACTCTTTTAGTTATTTTAAAATATAAAATTAAATTATTATTGACTACAGTCCCCCTTTTGTGCTATCAAATCCTAGGTCTTATTCATTGTTTCTAACAATTTGTTTTGTATTCACGAACCCACCCCCCCTTCGCCCTCCCACTACCCTTCTCAGCCTCTGGTAATCATCCTTTTACTCTCTGTCTCCACCAGTTCAATTGTTTTGACTTTTAGATCCCACAAATCAATGAGAATTTCCATGTTTGTCTTTCTGAGACTGGGTTATTTCATTTATCGTAATGACCTCTAGTCCATCCATGTTTTTGCAAATGACTGGATCTCATTCTTTTTTATGACTGAATAGTACTCTATTGTGTGTAAGTACCTTTGTTGATGGACATGTAGGTTGCTTCCAAATTTTGGCTGTTGTGAAGAGGCCGAAATTTTATTTGGGCTGTTTTCCAAACCCTTTCTTTCCTGCAAGAGTGAGGGCTTCTGTCTCTGTCTCTGGACAGGAGATTTAGACAAAAGCTCTGCAGAGAATGTCTGTCTTCTCCTCGGCCTCATGGCAGGGGTTTTGGGTTACAGTGTTGGAGTCTAGTGTAACTGCTCAATGGGTTCCTCTTGCCACTGCTCAGAGGGAGCCAATTTATCAAGTCAGGGAATTGCATTAGAGAAAGAAAGAGTTTCAGGCCAGATGCGGTGACTCACGCCTGTAATCCCAGCACTTTGGGAGGCTGAGGCGGGCAGATAACCTGAGGTCGGGAGTTTGAGACCAGCCTGACCAACATGGAGAAACCCCATCTCTACTAAAAATACAAAATTAACCAGGCGTGGTGGTGCTTGCCTGTAATCCCAGCTACTTGGGAGGCTGAGGCAGGAGAATCGCTTGAACCCGGGAGCTGGAGGTTGTCATGATCTGAGATTGTGCCATTGCACTCCAGCCTGGGCAACAAGAGTAAAACTCCGTCTCGTAAATAAATAAATAAATAAGTAAGAGTTTAACCCATGTTATCACCACCTAAACAGGAAATTAAAGTTTTATTACTACTCAAATCAGCCTCCCTGAAAATTCAAAGCCTAGGATTTTTTAAAGATAGTTTGGTGGGCAGGAGGATAGGGAAGTGGGAGTGCTGACTGTTTGGGTTGGGGATGAAATCACCAGGAGTTAAAGCTGCCCTCTTGGGCTGAGTTGGTTCTTGAGTGGGGATCACAAGACAAGATGAACCAGTTCACCAGTCAGTGTAGCATCAGCTGAACCATCAGAATACAGGGTCTGAAAAACACCTCAAACACCAATTAGGTTTCATAATAGTAACGTTATCTATGGGAACAACTGGGGAGGTCAGGAATCTTGTGGCCTCTGGCTGCATGACTCCTGTGTCAAAATTTCTCATCTTGTGGCTCATTTATTAGTTTTACAAAGGCAAGAAGAGGGTTCGATCCCCAGGCAAGGAGAGGGTTTGCTTTGGGGAGAGACTGTTACCATCTTTGCTTCAGCGTTCAACTATAAATTCCTTCCTTCCTCCTTTGGCCTACACCCAGGAATGAACAAGGGCAGCTTGGAGGTTAAAAGCAGGATGGAGGTGGTTAGGTCAGATCTCTTTCACTGTCATAATTTTCTCATTGTTATCTTTTTTGCAAAGGTGGTTTCACTAGCACTGGTGATTTCACTTCTTTTGACCTAAAATTACATAGCATGATTTTAAAATTGTAGCTGTTTCGTATTGCTAGTAATTTGGACTTGTCTTTTCAATTGTGACCAATTCCTGCTAGTTTCAAACCAAAGGGTGCATGAGGGTGAGCTCTCTCACCTGGAAGTTAAGAGACACTTGCTCCCTCCAAACCCAGCTGGGTGCTGTAGGGGACTGGAGATTTTATGGGGGTGTTGAGATGTTTGTCCATGATGTGTCGCAGTCTGAGAGGGCCTCCCTGCAGGACAGACCCCAGCTGGAAGGTGCACATCAGGGCTGGTCACCTGGCGCCCTCAGCACTCTACCACTGCAAGGGGACCAGGGATTCTGAGACATATAAGACAGTCAATCACGGCTCACTGGGACCCCAGGGAGTGACACTCACAAGCAGCACACTTGAAACTCTGTCCCAGCCTTGATCACTTTGGAGAAGGAATTTCTAAAAGTATGGGAAAGTGGTTGTCAAAAACTGAGCTTTCCTTTAAGGGGCAACCCCACTTGGAAGCACCGGTTGGGTTTGTGGGTCACCCCTGTAGAGCGCCACGCTGTGGACACCCAGGTAGATGCACCCACATGACTCAGGATGACCCCAAATTGCAATGACCAAAATCGGGGTCTTTGGAAATTTCTAAGTTAATATGTTTGTGCACATGATTATCAGGTTTTAGAACCAGACAAATTGAACAACAGGCCTATTTTAATGGTAGGTAGAAGCTTCTAAGAGGGGTATGGAAAAGATGGCTTCCCTCTAGGAGATAAGCAAAAATGGTCAGAAACGATTTCACAACTAAAGAAAATCTTGAAAATGTCTTCTCTTTCTCCTCCCACTGCTCTGCTGTTGCCTCCTCCCACACCTCTACATCCACTTTTGTTAGGCCTTCCATGCTCTGGTTACCATCTCTCCTACCCCTCCTCCGCCAGAGGAAGAGGCTCAGCAAATCCCAGAACACTCTTGCAGATCTTCTGGTCAACCTGCTTCTTTCATCTCAGGCAGCTCCAGCAGCTGACTGGCCAGACCTAACCTCTTAAGCCCACATGACCACAGAGGGGCCTGCTTCTCTTGCAAGAAACAAAGTCGCCTTTAAAAAGATTGCAAACAACTTAAATGGCAACAGGAGAGAAAAACCACCCAAGAGAAATAGAGCTGCTGTGGGGAGCCTAAGGGGGCGTTTCTATTTCTCCTTCCTCTCCCACTAGGAGGAGTGGGCACACTGCTGAGTGAAGAGACTCCTGCCCTCACTGATACCAGAGCAGTCTTCTCTGTTCTCAACCCCATCACATGTAACTGTTCCCTTCCTCAGAGGAACAAAACCACTGACATGGTGGGAGTGCCTAACCAACCCATGACTGTAAGGCCCAAGTTTCAGAATTTCAAATAGGGACTGCGTGAGACTATTTTTGCATGGCTGCAAAGAAACACCTGAGGCTGGGAGTGGTGCCTCACGCCTGTCATCCCAGCACTTTGGGAGGCCGAGGCAGGTGGATCACCTGAGGTCAGGAATTCGAGACCAGCCTGGTCAACATGGTGAAGCCCTGTCTCTACTAAAAATGCAAAAATTAGCCAGGCATGTGTCAGGCCTCTGAGCCCAAGCTAAGCCATCACATCCCCTGTGACCTGCACGTATACATCCAGATGGCCTGAAGCAACTGAAGAATCACAAAAGAAGTGAAAATGGCTGGTTCCTGCCTTAACTAATGACATTACCTTGGGAAATTCCTTCTCCTGGCTCAGAAACCTCCCCACTGAGCACCTTGTGACCAACCCCCGCTCCCCCCGCCCCTGCCTGCCGGAGAACAACCCCCTTGGACTGTAATTTTCCACCACCTACCCAAATCCTATAAAACAACCCCACCCCTATCTCCCTTTGCTGACTCTCTTTTCGGACTCAGCCCGCCTGCACCCAGGTGAAATAAACAGTCTTGTTGCTCACACAAGGCCCGTTTGGTGGTCTCTTCACACGGATGCACGTGACATTTGGTGCTGAAACCCGGGACAGGAGGACCCGTCCTTCGGGAGACCAGTTCCCCGTCCTCACCCTCACTCCATGAGGAGATCCACCTATGACCTCGGGTCCTCAGACCAACCAGCCCAAGGAACATCTCATGAATTTCAAATCGGGTAAGCGGTCTTTTCACTCTCTTCTCCAGCCTCTCTTGCTACCCTTCAGTCTCCCTGTTCTTCCAATTCCAGTTCTTTTTCCTCTCTAGTAGAGACAAAGGAGACACATTTTATCCATGGACCCAAAACTCTGGCACCAGTCACGGACTCGGGAAGACAGTCTTCCCTTGGTGTTTAATCACTGTGGGGACGCCTGCCTGATTATTCACCCACACTCCATTGGTGTCTGATCACTGCGGGGATGCCTGCCTTGGTCATCATTCACCCACATTCCCTTGGTGGCAAGTCCATTGCAGGGACTCCTGCTTTGGCTGCTCACACACCCCCCTTCTCTGAGTCTCTACCCTCTCTTTTCTCTGGGCTTGCCTTCTTCACTATGGGTAACCTTCCACCCTCCATTACCCCTTCTTCTCCCTTGGCCTGTGTTCTCAAAAACTTAAAACCTCTTCAACTCTCGCCTGACCTAAAACCTAAGCGTCTTATTTTTTTCTGCGACACTGCTTGGCCCCAATACAAACTCGATAATGGTTCTAAATAGCCAGAAAACGGCACTTTTGATTTCTCCATTTTACAAGACCTGGATGATTTTTGTCGAAAAAATGGGCAAATGGGTCTGAGGTACTTGATGTCCAGGCATTCTTTTACACATTGGCCCCTCCCTAGTCTCTGCTCCTAATGCAATTTGTCCCAAATCTTTCTTCTTTCTCTCCTGTCTGTTCGTTCAGTCTCCACCCCAAGCTCTGAGTCCTTTGAATCCTCCTTTTCTACAGACCCATCTGACCTCTCCCCTCCTCCCCAGGCTGCTCCTCGCCAGGCCGAGCCAGATCCCAATTCTTCCTTAGCCTCCGCTCCACCACCCTATAATCCTTTTATCACCTCCTCTCTTCACACCCGGTTGGTTTACAGTTTGGTTCAGCAACTAGCCCTCCCCGACCTGCTCAACAATTTCCTCTTAAAGAGGTGGCTGGAGCTGAAGGCATAGCCAAGGTTAATGCTCCTTTTTCTTTAGTTGACCTCTCCCAAATCAGTTAGTGTTTAGATTATTTTTAATCAAATATGAAAACCCAGCCCAGTTCATGGCTTGTTTGGCAGCAACCCTGAGACGCTTTAAGCCCCAGACCCTGAAAGGCCAAAAGGCCGTCTTATTCTCAATATGGGTTTTATTACCCAACCTGCTCCCGATATTAGAAAAAGCTCCAAAAATTAGATTCCAACCCTCAAACTGCACAACAGGACTTAATTAACCTCGCCTTCAAGGTGTACAATAATAGAGTAGAGGCAGCCAAGTAGCAACGTATTTCTGAGTTGCAGTTCCTTGCCTCCACTGTGAGACAAACCCCTGTCATGTCTCCAGCACACGAGAACTTCCAAACGCCTGAACCACAGCGGCCAGGCATTCCTCCAGGACCACCTCCCCCAGGATCTTGCTTCAAGTGCTGGGATTCTGGCCACTGGGCCAAGGAATGCTCGCAGCCCAGGATTCCTCCTAAGCTGTGCCCCATCTATGCGGGACCCCACTGGAAATCGGACTGTCTAACTCACCTGGCACCCAGAGTCCCTGGAACTCTGGCCCAAGGCTCTCTGACTGACTCTTTCCCAGATCTCTGTTTAGCGGCTGAAGACTGATGCTGCCTGATCACCTCGAAAGTCCTCTAGACCATCACGGACGCCGAGCTTCGGGTAACTCTCACAGTGGAGGGTAAGTCCATCCCCTTCTTAATCAATACGGAGGCTACTCACTCCAGATTACCTTATTTTCAAGGACCTGTTTACTTTGCCTCCATAACTGTTGTGGGTATTGATGGCCAGGCTTCTAGATCTCTTAAAACTCCCCAATTCTGGTGCCGACTTAGACAAAATTATTTTATGCACTCCTTTTTAGTTATCCCCACCTGCCCAACTCCCTTATTAGGCAAAGCATTTTAACTAAATTATCTGCTTCCCTGACTTTTCCTAGGCTACAGCCATACCTCATTGCCACTGTTTTCCCCAGTTCAAAGTTTCCTTCACATCCTTCCCTTGTATCTCCCCACCTTAATCCACAAGTATAGGACACCTCTACTCCCTCCTTGGTGACTGATCATGCACCCCTTATCATCCCATTAAAACCTAATCATCCTTACCCCGCTCAATGCCAATATCCCATCCCACAGCACGCTTTAGAAAGGTTAAAGCCTGTTATCACCCACCTGTTAAAACGTGGCCTCTTAAAGCCTATACATTTTCCTTACAATTCCCCCATTTTACCTGTCCAAAAACCGGACAAGTCTTACAAGTTAGTTCAGGATCTGTGCCTTATCAATCAAATTATTTTACTTATCCACCCCATGATGCCAAACCCATATACTCTCCTATCCTCAGTACCTCCCTCCACAACCCCTCCACAACGCATTATTCTGTTTTGGATCTCAAACATTCTTTCTTTACTATTCCTTCGCACCCTTCATCCAAGCTTCTCTTCGCTTTCACTTAGACTGACGCTGACACCCATCAGTCTCAGCAATTTACCCGGACTGTACTGCCGCAAGGCTTAACAGACAGCCCCTATTACTTCAGTCAAGACCTTTCTTATAATTTACTTTCTTTCCATCCATCTGCTTCTCACCTTATTACATATTTTGACGACCTTCTACGTTATAGCCCCTCCTACAAATCTTCCCAACAGGACACCCTCCTGCTCCTCCAACATCTATTCTCAAAAGAATATCTTGTATCCCCCTCCAAACCTCAAATTGCTTCTTCATCCATTACCTACCTTGGCATAATTCTTCGTGAAAACACGTGTCCAACTGATCTCTCAAACCCCAACCCCTTCTACAAAACAACAACTCCTTTCCTTCCTGGGCATGGTTGAACACTTTTGCCTTTGGATACCTGGTTTTGCCATCCTAACAAAACCATTATGTAAACTCACAAAAGGAAACCCAGCTGACCCCATAGATCCTAAATCCTTTCCCCATTCCTCTTTCCATTCCTTGAAGACAGCTTTAGAGACTGCCCCCCACCCTAGCTCTCCCTGACTCATCCCAACCTTTTTTTTTTCATTACACACAGCCAGAGTGCAGGGTTGTGCAGTCAGAATTCTTATGCAAGGACCAGGACCATGCCCTGTAGACTTTTGTCCAAACAACTTGACCTTACTCTTTTAGCCTAGCCCAAACGTCTCCATGCAGCAGCTGCTGCTGCCCTCATACTTTTAGAGACCCTCAAAATCACAAACTATGCTCAACTCACTCTCTACAGTTCTCATAACTTCCAAAATCTATTTTCTCCCTCACACCTGATGCATATACTTTCTGCGCCCCGGCTCCTTCAGCTGTACTCGCTCTTTGTTGAGTATCTCACAATTACCATTGTTCCTGGCCCAGATTTCCATCCAGCCTCCAGCATTATTCCGGATACCACACCTGACCCCCATGACTGTATCTCTCTGATCCACCTGACATTCACTCCATTTCCCCGTATTTCCTTCTTTCCTGTTCCTCACCCTGATCATACTTGGTTTATTGATGGCAGCTCCACCAGGTCTAATCACCACTCACCAGAAAAGGCAGGCTATGCTATAGTATCTTCCACATCTATCATTGAGGCTACTGCTCTGCCCCCCTCCACTACCTCTCAGCAAGCCAAACTCATTGCCTTAACTCAGGCCCCAACTCTTGCAAAGGGACTATGCATCAATATTTATACTGAATCTAAATATGCCTTCCATATCCTGTACCACCATGCTGTTATATGGGCTGAAAGAGGTTTCCTCACTACGCAAAGGTCCTCCATCATTAATGCCTCTTTAATAAAAACTCTTCTCAAGGCCGCTTTACTTCCAAAGGAAGCTGGAGTCATTCACTGCAAGGGCCATCAAAATGAATCAGATCCCATCATTCAGGGCAATGCTTATGCTGATAAGGTAGCTAAAAAAGCAACTAGCTTTCCAACTTCTATCCCTCGTGGCAGTTTTTCTCCTTCCCATCTGGTTACTCCCACCTACTCCCCCACTGAACCTTCCAGCTATGAATCTCTTCCCACACAAGGCAAATGGTTCTTGGACCAAGGAAAATGTCTCCTTCCAGCCTCACAGGCCCATTCTATTCTGTCGTCATTTCATAACCTCTTCCATGTAGGTTACAAGCCGCTAGCCCACCTCTTAGAACCTCTCATTTCCTTTCCATTGTGGAAATCTATTCTCAAGGAAATCACTTCTCAGTTGTTCCATCTGCTATTCTACTACTCCTCAGGGATTATTCAGGCCCCCTCCCTTCCCTACACATCAAGCTTGGGGATTTGCCACCACCCAGGACTGGCAAATTGACTTTACTCACATGCCCCAAGTCAGGAAACTAAAATACCTCTTTTTCTGGGTAGACACTTGCACTGGATGGGTCTGAAAAGCCCCACAGTGGTCATTTCTTCCCTTCTGTAAGACATAATTGGCCGGGCGCGGTGGCTCACGCCTGTAATCCCAGCACTTTGGGAGGCTGAGGCGGGCGGATCACAAGGTCAGGAGATCGAGACCACGGTGAAACCCTGTCTCTACTAAAAAAAAATACAAAATATTAGCCGGGCGCAGTAGTGGGTGCCTGTAGTCCCAGCTACTCAGGAGGCTGAGGCAGGAGAATGGCGTGAGCCCAGGAGGCGAAGCTTGCAGTGAGCCGAGGTCGCACCACTGCACTCCAGCCTGGGGGACACAGCGAGACTCCGTCTCCAAAAAAAAAAAAATTTCCAAAGACATAATTGTTGGGAGCAGGCCCCCCAAAATCTGGCCATAAACTGGCCCCAAAATTGGCCATAAATAAAATCTCTGCAGCACTATGACACGTCCATAATGGCCCTAATGCCCAAACTGGAAGGTTGTGGGTTTATGGGAATGAGGGCAAGGAACACCTGGCCCGCCCAGGGCAGAAAACTGCTTAAAGGCATTCTTAAGTCACAAACAAAAGCATGAGCAACCTGTGTCTTAAGGGCAGGTTCGTGCTGTAATTAATTTGGCCCACCCCTTCGTTTCCCATAAGGGATACTTTTAGTTAATTTAATAACTATAGAAAATGCTAATGACTTGTTTGCTGTTAATCAATATGTGGGTAAATCTCTGTTCAGGGCTCTCAGCTCTGAAGGCTGTGAGACCCCTGATTCCCCACTTCACACCTCTATATTTCTGTGTGTGTGTCTTTTTTTTTTTTTTTTTGAGATGGAGTCTCGGTCTGTCGCCCAGGCTGGAGTGTGGTGGCACGATCTCGGCTCACTGCAAGCTCCACCTCCTGGGTTCACGACATTCTCCTGCCTCAGCCTCCTGACTAGCTGGGACTACAGGCACCCACCACTACGCCTGGCTACTTTTTTGTAGTTTTAGTAGAGATGGGGTTTCACCGTGTTAGCCAGGATGGTCTCGATCTCCTCACCTCGTAATCTGCCCGTCTTGGCCTCCCAAAGTGCTGGGATTACAGGTGTGAGCCACCACGGCCGGCCATGTGTGTGTCTTTAATTCCTCTAGTGCCACTGGCTTAGGGTCTCCCCGACCAAGCTGGTGTCGGCAAGTGGCGTCCATTTGTGGGGGCTCGAATCCAAGGGTCGCCGGAGCGACGGTTGGAATGGAAAACTAGCTGGAGGACACCCAAGTACTCTTAAAGCAATCCCTGCGGTGAGTAAGAAGGGGAGTTTGGAAGCGTTAGGGTAACAATGGGGCAAGTTTGGGGTCTGGTTCGTTCCACCTTGGAACTTTTTCACACTGATGACAAGGAGGAACAAGAGTATAGCGAAGTAACAGAAGAGGTTACAAAGCATGTTTATGTGCCAGCTGAAGCTAAAGTGGCAAAGGAAGGATAGGTTCATCCCTACCGTTCTGCACCCCCTCATTATTGTTTTGAAGAAAATGACCCCCCCGACCTTTCCTTTCCAGAGGACACTGGGCGAAAAGTAGTTGCCCCCGTGACTGAGCAGCACCTTGAGTGATGGCTCTTAGTTCTATTCAGGCAGGAATTCAGCAAGCTAGATGAGAGGGTGATTTAGAGGCTTGGCAGTTCCCTGTTAGGATACACCCCTCAGATCAACAGGGAAATATTACAGCTACATTTGAATCTTTTCCTTTTAAATTACTCAAAGAATTAAAACAAGCAATAAGTCAGTATGGACCAGGTTCTCCTTTTGCAATGGGACTGTTAAAGAATGTTACTGTTTCCAGTCGAATGATACCTACTGACTGGGACGCTCTTACTTGAGTTTGTCTAACTCCTGCTTAGTTCTTACAATTTAAAACTTGGTGGGCAGATGAAGCTTCCATTCAGGCTGCTTGCAATGCCCAGGCCCAACCTCAAATTAATATAACGGCAGACTGACTTTTGGGGGTTGGCGGCTGGGCTGCTTTAGATGCACAACTGGTCATACAGGTGATGCCATAGAACAGCTTAAAGGAGTGTGCATTAGAGCTTGGGAAAAAATCACTTCAGGTGGGGAACAATACCCTTCCTTTAGTGCTATAAAACAGGACCCCAGAGAACCATATGTTGATTTTATAGGCCAGTTACAGGAGTCTCTTAAAAAGATGATTACGGATTCTGCTGCTCAGGACACAGTGTTGCAGTTATTAGCTTTCGACAATGCTAATCCCAATTGCCAGGCTACTCTGTGACCTATCAGAGGGAAAGCACATTTAGTTGATTATATCAAGGTCTGTGATTTCATCGGAAGTATTCTGCATAAAGCTACCTCGTTGGCACAGGCAATGGCAGGACTGAGAGTGGATAAAGGAAATACTCCATTTCCTGGAGCTTGTTTTAACTGTGGGAAGCATGGTCATACTAAAAAAGAATGTAGAAAAAAATCAGCGAGTCAGGCCACCAGATAGGGGAAAAAAGAAAACTGTTGAGCCTGAAATATGTCCAAAATGTAAAAAAGGATAACACTGGGCTAGTCAGTGTCACTCTAAGTTTGATAAAGAAGGGAACCCGATTTTGGGAAACACCATGAGGGACCTGTACCAGGCCCCATTCTAAACTGGGGCATTTCCAGCTCAGGTCATTCCCTCACCCCTGTACAATGTCTGTCCCCTGCCATAGTCGGTAGTGCTGCAGTAGATTTATGCTGCACAAAAGCTGTGAGCCTTCTGCTGGGGAACCCCCTCAAAAGGTCCCAGCAGGAGTCTGTGAACCCTTGCCAGCAGGGACAATAGAATTACTTTTAGGAAGGTCTAGTTTAAGTTTAAAAGGCATACAAATACATACAGGAGTCACTGATTCAGATTATAATGGGGCAACTCAAATTGTTATGTCCACTTCTGTTCCCTGGAAAGCAGAGCCAGGAGAGTGCATAGCACAGCTCCTGATTGTGCCGTGTGTGGGAATGGGAAAAAGTGAAATTAAATGAACAGGAGGATTTGGAAGCACAAATAAATAAGGCAAAGCAGCTTATTGGGTAAATCAAATTACTGATAAACGTCCTACCTGTGAAATAACTATTCAAGGAAAGAAATTTAAAGGTTTGGTAGATACAGGAGCAGACATTTCAATCATTTCTCTACAGCACTGGCCATCCACGTGGCCAATTCAACCTGCTCAATTTAACATAGTTGGAGTTGGTAAAGCCGCTGAAGTATATCAAAGTGGTTATATTTTGCATTGTGAGGGGCCCAATGGACAACCTGTGACTAGACAACCAATTATAACTTCTGTACCTATAAATTTATGGGGAAGAGATTTATTACAACAATGGGGAGCACAAGTTCTAATTCCAGAACCATTATATAGACTATGTGGATGATAAACTTTGTGCTCCCCCTACTCGAGAAATATTACTCCAATGTCATGATCACTTGCAAAATTCAATTTTTCACACTGGTTTAATTATAGCTGCTGACAAAATTCAGACTACCTCCTTACTCCTACTTGGGGACCTTAGTAAATGACACTACCATTGTGCCACAGAAAGTAACCATATGTAGGGATAAATTAAAAGCATTAAACAATTTTCAAAACTTACTAGGGGATGTTAATTGGATATGACCTGCTCTAGGCATTCCTACCTATGCCATGAATAATCTGTTTTCTATCCTTAGAGGAAATCCTAGTCTCACTAGCCCTCGGCAATTAACAGAGGCGGAGGCAGAGTTATAACTGATGGAGAAGCAAGTCCATAAAGCTCACATAAATAGAATAGATCCAGAGAAGACTCTTGATTTGCTAATCTTTTCAACTCAGCATTCACCTACTGGTGTTATTGTCCAAGAACAGGACTTAGTAGAGTGGCTTTTTCTTCCACATACTAATTCATGGACTTTAACTCCTTATTTAGATCAAATCGCTACTATGAGAGGGATTCGGAGAACTCAGACTGTTAAATTACATGGATATGATCCTGGAAAAATTATTGTCCCTCTCATGAAGGCACAAATACAGCAAGCTTTTATAAATAGTCTTACTTAGCAAACCCATTTAGCTGACTTTGTGGGTATTCTCGATAATCACTTTCCTAAAACGAAGCTGTTTCCGTTTTTGAAATTAGCTAATTGGATTCTCCCTAAAATAACTAAATTTAAACCAATTGAAGGTGCTGAGAATGTTTTTACAGATGGTCTAGTAATGGTAAAGCTTCTTATTTTGGCTCAAAAAGTAAAGTTTTCAGACGCCCTATACTTCAGCTCAAAAAGCAGAGCTTGTAGTTGTAATTGAGGTATTGACTGCTTTTGATATACCTATTAATGTGATTTCTGATTCTTCACACGTGGTTCACTCCACACAGTTAATTGAAAATTCTCAGTTACGATTTCATACAGATGAACAACTGATGACTTTATTTACCCAATTGCAAACATCAGTTAGGAGTAGAATGCACCCTTTTTACATCTCTCACATTAGGGCTCATACATCTCTTCCAGGACCTTTGACTGAAGGGAATCAAATGGCTGATTGCCTAGATGCTACTGCAATATCTAATGCTAGACACTTTCACAATTTAACCCATGTTAATGCTTCTGGTCTCAAACGCAGATACAGCAATACCTGGAAAGAAGCTACAGCTATTATTCAGTGATGCCCAACTTGCCAAATGGTACATTCCTCATCTTCTACAGGAGGAGTTAATCCTCGAGGACTGGAACCGAACTCTATTTGGCAAATGGATGTCACACATCTTCCCTCGTTTGGGAGACTAGCTTATGTACATGTATGTGTGGACACCTTTTCTCACTTTGTCTGGGCTACATGCCTAACAGGAGAATCTTCTGCGTGTGTTAAACATCATCTTTTGCAGTGTTTTGTGGTGATGGGCATTCCAGCTTCTATTAAAACAGATAATGCCCCAGGCTATACTAGCCAAGCTTTGGCTACATTTTTCTCTATGTGGAATATTAAACACATTACCGGTATCCCATATGATTCTCAGGGACAAGCCATAGTGGAAAGAATGAATCTCTCCCTAAAACAGCAGTTGCAAAAGCAGAAAGGGGGAGATAAAGTATATGGAACCCCATAAATGCAGTTGAACCTAGCATTATTAACTTTAAATTTTTTGAGCCTGCCCAAAGGCCAGATGTTATCAGCAGCTGAACAGCATCTACAGAAACCAGCTGCAAAGACAGAAACAAAACATATGATTTGGTGGAGAGATCCAGTAACAGAAAGTTGGGAAATAGGTAAAATACTAACTTGGGGTAGAGGTTATGCTTGTATTTCTCCAGGCCAAAATCAACAGCCAATTTGGATACCATTAAGACACCTGAAACCTTATAATGAGCCAGATGCCGAGGAGGAGATTCCGGGAGGATCCCGAGGACCCCGTGGTTGCAACCATGTCAAGGCTGACACTGAGGAGGACCGCAACTGTCACAAGCAACACCTGTCAAACACAGCCACCCACCTGGGGACAAATCAAGAAGCTGCCACAGATGGTGGAAGAAAACCTGAGGAAAGTGGGACAACCAGTCACAATGAATAATTTGATGGTAGCTATGATAGCGGTTATCACCACTGCTGTGAGTATTCCTTCAATAAGGGCTGACACAGAGAACAATCATACTTATTGGGCATATTTATCAATCTTGTCTGGCAATAATGCCTGGATGCAATCACTATGACACAGTTACACATGCTTTCTGATCTCAGTACTTACCATAATAAATCTGCTCCTATAATTGAGGCATACCACCCTCAAAAACCTATTTGTAAACAGGATTGGATCCAGTTAGAAAAACGAACATACTTGTTTAGGAAGATTGCTTTGCAGAACAGGCAGAGATGCTGCACAATGAGTCCTATGGAATCATTATTAATTGGTCCCCTAAGGGGATGTTTAGCTTGAATTGCACCTCTCAGTCTGCATGCTATGGCAACACTATGTTCAGATGATATGAACAAAATTGTCAGATGGTAAAAATGATAAGAAGTATGGCAAAAGTTCCTATTATCTGGAACCATGGTGATATAGTGGCACCTCAACCTCAAATGATATGGCCTGCTCTAGGAGCTAAACATAAGGATTTGTGCTATTAAATGCTCTTAATAAGATCAAAATTTGGGAAAGAATAAAAAAGCATTAGAAGGACACTCTGATCCCAGCACTTTGGGAGGCCGAGACGGGCGGATAACGAGGTCAGGAGATCGAGACCATCCTGGCTAACACGGTGAAACCCTGCCTCTACTAAAAAATACAAAAAACTAGCCGGGCGAGGTGGCGGGCGCCTGTAGTTCCAGCTACTAGGGAGGCTAAGGCAGGAGAATGGCGTAAACCGGGGAGGTGGAGCTTGCAGTGAGCTGAGATCTGGCCAGTGCACTCCAGCCGGGGTGACAGAGCAAGACTCCGTCTCAAAAAAAAAAAAAAAAGAAGGACATTCGGAAAACTTGTCTTTGGATATAGCAAAATTAAAAGAACATTTAAAGCATCCCAGGCACACCTGACCTTAATGCCAGGAACTGGAGTGCTTGAAGGAGCTGCAGACAAATTAGCAGCTAGTAACCCATTTAAATGGATAAAAACACTTGGAAGCTCTGTGATTTCAGTAACAATTGTGCTTTTAATCTGTGTTGTTTGTCTTTGTACAGTCTGCAGATGCGGATCCCGACTCCTGCGAGAAGCAGCTCACCGTGACAAAGCTGCCCTTACATTTATCTCTTTTCAAATCAAAGAAGGGAGACATGACGGGAGCGAGCCCCCCAAAATCTGGCCATAAACTGGCCCCAAAACTGGTCATAAATAAAATCTCTGCAGTGCTATGACACATCCATAATGGCCCTAACGCCCAAGCTGGAAGGTTGTGGGTTTATGGCAATGAGGGCAAGGAACACCTGGCCCACCCAGGGCAGAAAACCGCTTAAAGGCATTCTTAAGCCACAAACAAAAGCATGAGCAACCTGTGTCTTAAGGGCATGTTCCTGCTGCAATTAATTCGGTCCATCCCTTTGTTTCCCATAAGGGATACTTTTAGTTAATTTAGTATCTATGGAAACAATGCTAATGACTGGTTTGCTGTTAATAAATATGTGGGTAAATCTCTGTTCAGGGCTCTCAGCTCTGAAGGCTGTGAGACCCCTGATTCCCCACTTCACACCTCTGTATTTCTGTGTGTGTCTTTAATTCCTCTAGCGCCGCTGGGTTAGGGTCTCCCCCACTGAGCTGGTCTCGGCACATAATTCCTCAGTTTGACCTTCCCACCTCTATACAGTCCAATAACAGACCGACCTTTATTAGTCAAATCTCCCAAGCAGTTTCTCAGGCTCTTGGTATTCAGTGGAACCTTCATACCCCTTACCGTCCTCAATCTTCAGCAAAGGTAGAACAGAGTAATGGTCTTTTAAAAACACACCTCAACAAGCTCAACCTCCAACTTACAAAGGAGGACCCTGTCAAGGACAGAGCCCAAAAACCCACCAACCAAGCACATAATTATGCTGAACCCCCTTGGGCACTCTTTAATTACATGTCCTGGGTCCTCCCAATTCTTATTCCTTTAATACCTGTTTTTCTCCTTCTCTTATTTGGACTTTGTGTCTTCCATTTAGTTCTCAATTCATACAAAACAGTATCCAGGCCATCACCAATCTTTCTATATGACAAATGCTCCTTTCAACAACCCCACAATATTGCCCCTGACCACAAAATCTTCCTTCAGCTTAATCTCTCCCACTCTACGTTCCCACGCCGCCCCTAATCCCACTCGAAGCAGCTCTGAGAAACATCGCCCATTATTTCTCCATACCACCACCCAAAATTTTTGCCATCCCAACGCTTCAACGCTATTTTGTTTTATTTTTCTTATTAATATAAGAAGACAGGAATGTCAGGCCTCTGAGCCCAAGCTACGCCATCATATTCCCTGCTGTATACATCCAGATGTGACCTGCTGTATACATCCAGATGGCCTGAAGCAACTGAAGAATCACAAAAGAAGTGGAAATGGCCTGTTCCTACCTTAACTGATGACATTACCTTGTGAAATTCCTTCTCCTGACTCAGAAGCTCCCCCACTGAGAACCTTGTGACTCCTGCCCCTGCCCGCTAGAGAATAACCCCCTTTGACTGTAGTTTTCTATTACCTACCCAAATCCTATAAAACAGCCCCATCCTTATCTCCCTTCACTGACTCTCTTTTCGGACTCAGCCCACCTGCCCCCAGGTGAAATAAACAGTCTTGTTGCTCACACAAAGCCTGTTTGGAGGTCTCTTCATACAGATGCACGTGACAGCAAGGTGGTGGGCACCTGTAATCCCAGTTACTCGGCAGGCTGAGGCAGTAGAATCGCTTGAACCCAGGAGATGGAGGTTGCAGTGAGCTGAGATTGTGCCACTGCACTCCAGCCCAGGCAATAGAGCGAGACTCTGTCTCAAAAAAATAAAAAAAGAAAGAAAACTTTTTGAATTCAGAATCAATGGATGATGTGAGCAACTTATGGCAAACCCTGCCTGATCATTTATGGTCACGAGCACCCAGGTATATTGGGAGAAAAATTTCAGCCACTCATCATTTGTGTTTCTTTTCACATGCATCCGTGTGAAGAGACCACCAAACAGGCTTTGTGTGAGCAAGAAAGCTTTTTAATCACCCGGGTGCAGGCAGGCTGAGTCCGAAAAGAGTCAGCGTCGGGAGATGGGGTGGGGCTGTTTCTATAGGATTTGGGTAGGTAGTGGAAAATTACAGTCAAAGGGGGTTGATCTCTGGTGGGCAGGGAGGGGATCACAAGGTTCTCAGTGGGGTAGCTTCTGAGCCAGGAGAAGGAATTTCACAAGGTAATGTCATCAGTTAAGGCAGGAACCGGCCATTTTCACTTCTTTTGTGATTCTTCAGTTGCTTCAGGCCATCTGGATGTATACGTGCAGGCTTGGGCTCAGAGGCCTGACATTTCTCATGCTGTGGATAGGCTCTTCAACTCATCATTCGCAGTGTAGCAGAACAAGCTGAGACAAAACCTCTCCGACAGCGAGTTGTCGAAGGAAGGGCTTTATTCAGCTGGGAGCATCGGCAAGCGACTGACTTAAAATCCGAGCACCCCGAGTGCACAATTTCTGTCCCTTTTAAGGGCTCACAACACTAAAGATTTCACATGAAAGCGTCATGATTGATTTGAGCAAGCAGGGGTACGTGACAGGGGCTGCATGCACCGGTGGTCAGAGTGAAACAGAACAGGGCAGGGAGTTTCACAATGTTCTATACAATGTCTGGAATCTATGAATAACATCAGTTTCTAAGTTATAAGTTGATTTTTGACTACTGGGTTTAGGCCAGGCAGGCCCAGGCCTGGTTTCAGGCGTGGTGCCGGGCTGCCTGTCTTTGGTTTTACTTCCTTGTTTTTTCTTAAAACAGGTACTGAGTATAAAACAATATAAAACAATATGAGAGGGTCTCTCTCTTTCCTCAGCAGCATCACTCTGGCCACAGGCTTGCTTCATGTGGAGTTCTTCCCTTGCCTTCCCCTCACTTTACTCTCCCATTGTAGGGATCTTAGCCCTGCTACTGTGCTGCCATTGCCTTCTGATGGGCTGCTCCCTGACTGTATTGCCCTGACCCAGCAAATTCTCACTCCTAGGCGGAACTCACAGGAGACACTACAGAGGATGCTGATGTAATTTGGTTTACTGATGGCTCCTAATTCAATGGCAATGTTGGAAGACACTGCAAGGTGATGCAGTCGTCTCTGTGACTGAAGTCATAAAAGATTCTCCCAGAGGCAAAGTTGTTTCAGCAAGCAAAACTGATTGCGTTAGCCAGAGCCTGTCGATGAGTAGAAAGCAAGGTTGCTGACATTTACACAGAGAGCAGATGTGCACTTACAGCAGCACGTGATTCGGGGATGCTCCAGAAATAACGTAGCTTCCTGACTTCTTCCAGACAATCCCTTAAAAATGGCCAACAGGCCTTTGATCTCTTGGAAGTCATTCAAAAACTGAAATCACTGGCCCTTATCAAAATTCCTAGACATTGAAAGCTAGACACTTTTGATGGTAAGAGCAACTGCTTCACAGAGGCTGTGGCCAAAAATGTTGCCTGAGTGTCTTTCCTTACCCAAAACCTATACATCTTGAGCTATCCCTGCAAGCACACGCCAAAATTAAAATCATGTGGAAGGAGGCCAAGCACAGTGGCTCACGCCTGTAATTCCAGCACTTTGGGAGGCCAAGGTGGGTGGATCACTTGAGGCCAGGAATTCAAGACCAGCCTGGTCAACATGATGAAACTCTGTCTCTACTGAAAATATAAAAATTATCCAGGTGTGGTGGCGCATGCCTGTAGTCCCAGCTACTCGGGAGGTTGAGGCAGGAGAATTACTTGAAACCAGGAGGCGGAGGTTGCAGTGAGCTGAGATCATGCCACTGCACTCCAGCCTGGAAGACAGAGTGAGACTCCATCTCAAAAACAAAACAAAACAAAAAAACCTTGCTGAAGGAAGCACAGAGAAAGGCCCTGAAAAAGAGTTAAAGCTTTGGAAAAGTAAGTGGGGAATGTCATTTCCTTTCCTGAAACAGGTTTATAGTACAGTTCAGTGATAGACCAATTCTTCTCTCGTGACTTCAGTTACCCTTTTTACAATATGTTAATGAATTAACTCACTGGAGTCAGATAAAATGATTTCATGGAAAAACAATTTCATGGAAAAATAATATCACTGGAAACCACCACCCATGATGCCTCAAAAGGTGTACTCTCGGCTGGGCTCAGTGGCTCATGCCTGCAATCTGAGCACTTTGGGAGGCCGAGGTGGATCACTTGAAGTCAGGAGTTCGAGACCATATTGACCAACATGGTGAAACTCCATCTCTACTAAAAAATTACAAAATTAGCCAGGCATGGTGGCAGGTGCCTGTAATCCCAGCTACTTGGGAAGCTAAGGCAGGAGAATAGCTTGGACCCAGGAGGAAAGAGGTTGCAGTGAGCCAAGATTGCGCCATTGCATGCCAGCCTGGGTGACAGAGCAAAACTCTGTCTCAAAACAAAACAAGACTTGTTGCCTGGGCAACAAGAGCAAAACGCCGTTTCAAAAAAAAAAAAGTATACTCCCCCCATACTGTTTGTGCCAATACAATTCTGAAAAGCACTCCATGTTCCTCAAGGGCTTTTCCCTGAGACATTTCCCATCAGGACCTTTTGAGATACTGGCATCTGGATTTTGTCCAGCTGCCTTTATCTCAAGGATACAAATACATCCTGGTCATGACTTCCATGTTTTCTCATTGGGTTGAAGCATTGCCATGCCCTAGAGCCACGGCCTGAGCAGTAGGTAAATTTTTGCTAGAGAAGATTATTCCTTCTTGGGGAGTCCTCCAAGTTTCACAGCAACCGAGGAACTCATTTCGCCTATCAGACAATTCTGTCTATTCGTAACATACTGCGATTTTTCACCACTGCATTGTGCATGCCACCCTCAGTCTCTGGCCTGGAGGAACACACAGATCGTGTTAACTGTGGAGGGCGTCCAGGTCCTCGGTGTCTTGAACAAAGAAGTGGACAAAACGCACAAACAAAGCAAGGAAAGAATGAAGGAATTTGTCTTGTTTTTCTTGGGACAGAGTCTTGCTCTGTTGCCCAGGCTGGGGTGCAGTGGCATAATCTCAGCTCACTGCAATCTCTGCCTCCCAGGTTCAAGTGATTCTCCTGCCTCAGCCGCCCAAGTAGCTGGGATTACAGGCACCCGCCACCACGCCCAGCTAATTTTTGTGCTTTTTGTAGAGATGGGGTTTCACCGTGTTGACCAGGCTGGTCTCGAACTCCTGACCTCAGGTGATCCACCTGCCTCACCTCCCAAAGTGTTGGGATTACAGGCGTGAGCCACTGTGCCCAGCCCAGTGAAGGGTTTAATTGAAAATGAAAGGACACTCCACAGTGTGGGAGCAGGCCTGAGCATAGGGGCTCAAAGGCCCTGTTACAAAGTTTTTGTGAGTTTAAATACCCTCTACTTGGGGTGCACCCTGTGTAAATGAAGAGGATGAAGTAAAGTGATGTCCTATGGAGAGGATATTTCCTGTTGTAACTGAAGTGTGAATTGGCCTTATGTTCCCCGCCTCCAGACCTTATTTTCCTGCCTCAATGGGAAGATACAAGAACAACTGGCAAAGTTTACAGAAACTTTGAACCTTGTCTTGCCTAAGGCTTTTCCACTGGTATTGCTTAAATCACCTTCTATCAGCTTGGAAAACCTCAGCTTTCTCCCTTTGAAATAACTGCAGGAAGCCCCATGTGCCTGGATGGAGCCCAGCGAACCAGCTCATCCTAAAGGTGACATTCTTCATAATTGCAAGGCCTTATACAAGCTTCTCACTAAAAACTCTAAATTAAGCATTCTTTGAAGAGTCAACACCCAGGAGATGAAGACATCAGAGGTCATGGCCTGCAACTAGGAGGTTTTGATTCTTGGAAAAGACATCAAATCAAGGACTCTATCAGATAAGGTACTCGCTCCAGCTCCCTGGAAGGGCCCATGTCGGGGATTGTTTACCAATCCCTTGTGCAGCTAAACTCAAAGGCACTGACTCATGCATTCGCATTTCTCATTTTAAAAAGGCAGTCTTTGCAGCCATAAAAAAGAACGAGGTCACGTCCTTTGCAGGGACATGGATGAACCTGGAAGCCATCGTTCTCAGCAAACTGACACAGGAACAGAAAACCAAACACTGCATGTTCTCACACATAAGTGTGAGCTGAATAGTAAGAACACAGGACATAGGGAGGGGAAAAACACACACTGGGGCCCTGTCAGGGGGTGGAGGGCAAGGGGAGGGAGAGCACTAGGACAAATACCTAATGCATGTGGGGCTTAAGACCTAGATGACGGGTTGATGGGTGCAGCAAACCATCATGGCACACGTATGCCTATGTGACAAACCCGCACATTCTGCACATGTACCCCAGAACTTAAGGTAAAATTTAAAAAAATAAAATAAATAAAAAGGCAGTCCTGCATGCATGGGTACCTTGCACCTGGAGAACCCCAGCTGAAGCTGATCTGTAGCCAGTTACCTTATTCTTCAGACCAGGACGAGAAATGGGAAATTGATTAGAAATCACTCAAAAAGCTAAACGGGCTGAGTGTGGTGGCTCACACCTGTAATCCCAGCACTTTGCAGAGCCAAGGTGGGTGGATCACTTGAGGTAAGGTGTTCGAGACCAGCCTGGCCAACGTGGCGAAACACCTTCTCTGCTAAAAATACAAAAAAAAAAAAAAAAAAAAAAAAAAAGCCAGGTATGGTGGTACAGATCTGCAATCCCAGCAACTCAGGAGGCTAAGGCAGGAGTATCGCTGGAACCCAGGAGGCAGAGATTGCAGTGAGCTGAGATCACACCAATGCACTCCAGCCTGAGCAACACAGTGATGCTCTGTCTCAAACAACAACAACAAAAAAGCAAGATGTTAGAAAAACAGACCCCTCACGTGATTTATATGATTGATTACCTTTAGGAATATGAATGCTTTCCAGATTGGGATTTTATTTGCATCATATTTCTTATTCTTCACTTGATTATGCCTTGTGTTTCTAGATGTCTAAAGCCAAGAACAAAAACCAAAATCGTGATAGCTAGAACACTTAGGAATGATCTGCCACACCACGGCTTCTCTCCAAGCAGGTGGCCTGGGATCCTGCTTCTCTGTCCCATTGTGCTGCCAATATCTTCTGCCTGGAGACCTCACTGAGTTTAGGAGCCAGAGCACCTCTCCTCCTGCTCCCCACTCCCCATGTGAGAATGAGCCTTCCCAGTGATGCTGGGCAAATTTACACTTAAAATGTTGATCAGCTAGGTGCAGTGGCTCACGCCTATAATCCCAGCACGCTGGGAGGCCAAGGAGGGCGGATCACTTGAGGCCAGGAGTTAGTTCAAGGCCAGCCTAGGCAACATGTCAAAACCCTGTCTCTACTAAAAATAAAAAAATTAGCCAGGCGTGGTGGCACATGCCTGTAGTCCTAGCTACTCGGGAGGCTGAGACATTAGAATTGCTTGCACCCTGGAAACAGAGGTGGAAGTGAGCAAAGATCACGCCACTGCATTCAAGCCTGGGCAACAGAGTGAGACCCTGTCTCAATAAATAAATAAATAAATAAATAAAATGTTAGATACAGTTAGGTTCCCTCTTCAAACAGCTTATCCAGTTTCCTCATTCTCTATCCTATAATTCCAAATACCTCCTTGCCTTTGCTGCACCCCAACTTGTCTGAACATGCCTAGGCATGCCTGAACTTGCTACAACCCCAGTCCACATTTCCTTCCTTATTAGGGAATAGGTTACCTTCCTAGTTCCTCCATAAATGACCCCCCTTCTCTCCCTTCTCACCTCCCTTTCGTGCCTACTTTATCTAAAAAAGTTTAAATGTTTAGCCAGTCGGGGCTAGTTTGGTCCCGGGGGACCTGTGCTGTCCAATCCTAGCCAACAGGGGAAAGGCACAGAAGCAGAAGCTGCGTCAGAGGTAATAAACACTCCTGCTTTCCTTTGTTCTGTGTGCTCTCGCCATTGCTCCGTATGTGAGATGCACCTTTCTGCAGAAGTACATTTGCCTTGCTGAGAGATCCTTTGTCTCAGTGCTGGTTCTTCTTTGCAGCACTGAGCATTCATTTCCAAAAAACTAAAATAAATAAAATAAAATATTGATCATCAATACTTTCAGAGAGCAAGATCTTGATCCAAAAGAGGAAATAAGAAAGAAAAGTGGCTCAGAGCAGCCTGAGGAATGTGAGATCTGCAAATTTATCAGGCCCAGAGAGAGATGATCCCAGCAGCCATGCCTAGGGTTCACTGTTCAAAGGTTTTTTCTTTCCTTCCCTGTAGTTTCCAGACTAGCCGACTGTCTAGACTTCCTAAAAGTTGCCACAAGTTGTACAATGTGATCCTTATCCATGTCAATGAAAAGAGTCAAATTCTGTGAAATATTTTAAGGGGTTTATTCTAAGCCAAATATGAGTGACCATGGCCCACGACACAGCCCTCAGGAGGTCCTGAGAACATGTGCCCAAGGTGGTTGGGGTACATACAGCTTAGTTTTATATATTTTTAGGGAGACATTAGACATCAACCAAATATATTTAAGAGGGCTGGGCGCAGTGGCTCACGCCCATAATTGCAGCACTTTGGGAGGCCGAGGCAGGTGGATCGTGAGGTCAGGAGTTCAAGATCAGCCTGACCAACATAGTGAAACCCCATCTCTACTAAAAATAAAAAAAAATTAGCTGGGCATGGTGGCGGACACCTGTAAGCTCAGCTACTCAGGAGTCTGAGGCAGGAGAATCGCTTGAACCCGGGAGGTGAAGGTTGCAGTGAGCCGAGATCGCACCACTGCACTCCAATCTGGGTGACAGTGCGAGACCCCAACTCAAAAAAACAAAACAAAACAAAACAAAAATATATATGAAATATATGGGTTTGGAGATTCCCTCTCAGCTTTGGAGCCCCCTACCTCTGTTTCTGTACAGGGGAGCTTCTTTCTTCTCCCATCCTTCTTACCCCTTCTTGCCTATTAAAGTCTCCACTCCTTAAAACAAAACAAAACAAACAAACAAAAAGGAAATACAAGGATTTGATTCAGAAAGGTGGGACAACTCAAAGCGGGAGCTTCCGGGCTGTAAGTAAGTTTAAACATTTTCTGGTTTACAATTGGTTGAGTTTATCTGAAGACCTTGGGTTAACGGAAAGGAAATGTTCAGGTTAAGATGAAGGATTATGGAGACCAAGTTTTATTGTGCAGAGAAAGCTCTTTCAGATAGCAGACTTCAGAGAGAGCAGGTTGTAAAATGTTTCTTATCAGACCTAAAAGTGTACCTGGCTCTAGCTGATTATCTCCTGGATCTGAAAAGAAAGGAAGAACAACAAAGGGGAAAGGAGAGTCCTATAGAATCTGGATTTTTCCCACAAGAGACTTTGCAGGGCAATATCAAGGTATGGCAAGGAAATGTATTTTGGGGTAAAACGTTTTGATTTTTTTCCTTGTTATGCCAGAGTCAGGTTGGAAAGTAAGGCACTATATACAGGGTTAAATAAAACCCATCTGATGAGAATTTATGGTTTGTAGGGCATGACTCCCCAGACCCCTTAGAAAGGAATTTGGGCAAGATAAAAAATCAGAGCTTAGCCCTTGCCCATTATCTTTATATTTCTGAAATGTGTGATACAAACAACAAGGTTCAGCCAATCAATAACTGATGCAATTTTTTTGTAAATTATTTTATTTCTCCCTTGATGATTTAGAGGGACTATCTTCAAACCAGTACAAATATTTCATATGTAATACCTGGCCATTTTCTAACCAATTGAGTAATTTGTTGCACAATAAGCTACCTCACGTCTTTCAGCAAGAAATATGTTAAATTCGAAAGGTAAAGACATTACATGATGAATTAGGACACAACTAAAATTTGCTTTAAATAGTTCTTTGGGGGAGGGGACACCACACTTCTCAATGAAGAGAAACATTTTTATAGTCCAGAGGTTTTTGTTTTTTTTTTTTTTAAAAAAAACACCTATTATGCCATGAATTCATAGGGAAGAGGTTCCAGCAGCTCAGGCTCCTTCCCGCTGGTTCTCACACAGTGTGCTTCTCCGGGTGGAGCAGGCTGAAGCTTCAGTTGAACCCAGGTACTTTTCTCTGTGGCTTCTTTCCTTTTCTGATCATTTTCCTCATGCGTTTCAGGAAGCTGTCTCGGCTCTTAGAGTGCTTCATCTGCTCAATACGCACATTAGTTCCCTTGGCAGGAGTCTTGCCCTTAACTTGTTTGTCTACAGCAATGCCAGCAGCATGCTGGGGAACACTGTGGACTCTTCCAGCTTTGCCATGGTGACACTTGTGGGGCTTCCTTTTTGAACAGTTCCCATTCCCTTGATGTCTACAGTGTCACCTTTCTTATAGATTCGTGTATACCTGGCCAGAGGAACAATTCCATGTTTTCTAAAAGGCCTGAAGAACATGTATCGGGTGCCTCTCCTCTTTCCCTTTGCGTTCGTCATTTTGGTGAATTACTGGAAGATGGCGGCTCCGGCCGAAAGGCACTGATGCTATTTCAAAGAACCAATGTATGTTCCTGGTAAACGACCAAACAGCTCCTTCAACTTTCCTTTAAAAATCTATTTGTGTCTGCTGCTTGTTGGAGCTCATCGTCAGGGTAACTTGAGTCTATGTCTCCTGGGCTTCAGTCCTCCAACGTGGCCCAAATAAACTCTCTATTTATGTTAATTTTGCCTCAGTTTCTTCCTTTATGTTGACACAATAAAGTTCAAGAACGGGTAAAACCGATTCACGGAGTTAGAAGAAGCGAGACACAGCCGTCACCTTAGTGGGGGAGGTTGGGAAGGGGTGGGAAGTGGCCTCACGGTGTTGATTCCCTGGGTGGGCTTGCTTTGTAAAAATGTTTCCAGCTGTAGCTTGATGATTTGTATACATTTCTGCAGGCATGTTGTGCTTTGATTTAATACTCTTAACATCTTTAGGCAATGGCTCTGCTGAGACTTTGCCCTTGGATGCCGTGAGGGGCCCGGGGCTCAGGCCACCCCATCTGGCTCAAGACCCTGATTTCCTGCAGCACAGGTGAGAGCAAGTGAGAATCTGACAGCAAGAATTGCTAAGTGCCTGGGGCTGACGGCAGGGAAATCCACAGCAGAGACTGCCTACCCCTGGGGCTTCTCCTCTTCTTAAGCACCACTGCCCCCCCACCGCCCATCCCCCATCAGCCCTGCCTTCCTCCTGGGGAATGGCGGGGAAGCTCTACCCATGCCAGTGGACTCTGCCCTGTCCCTGATCGAAATGACTGACAGCAAGCGCTCCTTCAGGCCCGGCCTCCCCGGAGTTCTCACTTAGCAAATGGCTTTCTAAGGAGAGCACAGCACTTTGTCCCTATGTGTGGACCGACAATGAATAAAAGCAGCAGAAATCCGTGGTGGACTTTATCTCAGAGAATAGAGGACAAAGATCAACAACAGCTCCTGTAGGATTCGGGACACTGGTCACCCACGTAGACACGGAAAGGGGAAAACGGAATCCACCTTTCTGGGGCCAACCTGACAATTTGTGTGCAAAGCACAGGAATTCCACACAAGGAATTTGGCCTAATAAAAGTAATTAGGGCTCACACGCTGCCTCAGCCTGTAATTCCAGCACTTCGGGAGGCTGATGCAGGAGGACTGCTTGAGCCTAGGAGTTGAAGACCAGCCTGGGTACCATAGCAAGACCCTAGCTCTACCAAAACAAAACAAAATAAAACAATACAAAAATTAGCTGGGTGTAGTAGCATGCACCTGTCTAAAAAGAAATGTAATTAGTAACAGGAAAGCTCCAAACTCAGAAGAAAAAAAGAACAAAACAATATTTTTAAACTGCTAAGAAGACCAAAAAGTATTTCGAAACCATGAGGTAAAATGACTTCAATGGCATATGAAAAATCAAACTGTCAGCCAGGCACAGCGGCTCATGCCTATAATCCTAGCACTTTGGGAGGCTGAGGCTAGGGGATTGCTTGACCCCAGGAGGTTGAGCCAGCCTGGGCAACATAGTTAAACCCCATCTCTACAAAACTAAAAACCTCAGCCAGGTGTGGTGGTGCAGACCTGTAGTCCCAGGTACTTGGGAGGCTAAAATAGGAGGATCCCTTGAGCCCAGAGGTTCAAGGCAGAAGTGAACCATGACTGCACCACTGTACTCCAGCCTGGGTGACAGAGAGACCCTGTCTCAAAAAACAAAAACAAAAATCAACAATTGTAGTGAAATAATTTAAAAAATAACTTTGTAGAGCAAATGCTTCTCAGACCTCGTGGTGAATCAAATCATCCATGAGCTAATATAATCTACAGCCTGGATCTGTGTTTTCCCAGGCACCCCAAGCAATTCTGATGCCCCCACACTTGAGACCACTCCCAAAGCTGGAGGAAGATTTCCGGGGAAAATACTATCTGTAGCCATGAGAAAAGTCATGTCAGTGACAGCTATCACTTGGACTCTCCTCTGAAGGCCACCTACCCTTCCCCTGGGAGCGGGGTAGGGGGGCCTGCAGGTTCTCCCACCACTCACCTTGCACTCGCTTCCTCCACCTTTCCATGGAAAGGCCCACCCAGCTCATCCCAAAGGCCCAGGGCCCCGTGGTGAAAAACCCCAAGGGGGACAAACAAAAGACCTTTACAATCTGGTTTAGAAGAGAAAAGCTTCCCTTAAGCAAGTGATCTGGTTAGGCTTTGTGTCTGCCCCCACCCAAATCTCATCTTGAATTGTAATCCCCATAATCCCCATGTGTCAAGGGAGAGATCAGGTGGAGGTCGTTGAATCATGCGGGTGGTTTTCCCCACGCTGTTCTCGTGATAGTGAGTTCTCACGAGATCTGATGGTTTTATAAGGGGCTCTTCCCCCTTTGCTCAGCACATCTCCCTGCTGCCTTGGGGAGGAGGTGCCTTGCTTTCCCTTCGCCTTCTGCCATGATTGTAAGTTTCCTGAGACCTCCCCAGCCATGTTGAACTGTGAGTCAATTAAACCTCTTTCCATTATAAATTACCCAGTCTCAGGCAGTTCTTTATAGCAATATGAAAATGGACTAATACAGCAATTCACCACAAATTCAAGGCAGGTGTCAGTCTTTTTCTCTCCTGTACATAGTTCATTTGAGAATAAACTTAGTTTTAGAAACTGGATACTTTGGCCCTTGTTGAGGATATAGACATATATATACACACATATGTGCACTTACACATCTATGGTGTAAAGTGGCAGCCATGACAGTCGCTTCACCCGACTTGTCTAGAAATGCCCAGCTCCTGAGGCAGTGACCCTAGAGGGACAGAGAGCGTGTCTGGGAGAAATGTGGAAGGGTCAGCTGCATCCAGTGAACTTCGCGAGGCACCGCAGCCGCCTTTTCCAGGTCGAATCTTCGAAGTGCAACTCAAGCAAGATGGATCTAATGGGGAACTTGCGGGGAGTCTCCGGGGCTGATGCTGGAGTCATGTCCACAGGAAAGGCCACGAAGAAGGGAAATTCAGGAGTAGTTGCTGCCCCGAGAAGATAGACTGAAGACCCATGTCAGTTCCTGTTCCTTCTGACCCTGGGTACTAGGGTATTCTACAAAAGTTAGTTTTGTTTTGTTTTTGGGATGGGGCTTCAATCCGTCACCTAGACTAAAGTTCAGTGAGAGGATCATAGCTCACTGTAGCCTTGAACTGCTGGGTTCAGGTGATCCTCCTGCCTCAGCCTCCCAAGAAACTGAGATTACATGTGCCATCACACCCTGTCAGTTTTTGTTTATTTTTGTTCAACGCCTTTAATGTAATCAGCCTGGTAATTTTTAAAAACGTATTTTTTTTTTTTTGCAGAGAGAGGGTCTTGCTGCATTGCTCAGGCTGGTCTCCAACTCCTGGGTTCAAGTCATCCTCCTGCCTGGGCCTCCCAAAGTGCTGGGATTCCACACGTAAGCCACTGTGCTGAGCCCAAGCCAGTATTTTTATTTAGTAACTCATTGTTTTTAAATAATATTTATGTTATATCCTTTATCTGCTAATCTTACAGCCTGAAAATGAGGCTGAACTGGCTGGCGCTCTGCCTCAAGGGAAGGCAGACCTCTCCAGGGCAGCTGGCTTCCGTTGCTGTGTGGCCCTGTAAGCATCTTTCAGCCTGGGCCACTTAATGTTGAGTTCTTAGCTTGTTGGTTCCAGGGCCTCAAAAAAATGATGTTCAGTTTAAACCCAAACACGCAGGAGGATGGGGCACCTGTCACAAATCTTACGGGAGACACTTTTATTGTCTTAATGAGAGCCCTGGATAGGAAAATGTCTTTCTCACCTCTGCTTGCTGATGGCTGGAAAATGAATTCACCTTTTCACTGAGTATATATATGGCCCTTCTAGGATGCACCCCTGTGTGGAAGTCCCAGTCTCCTTTACAGCCGAAGCTCAGGGCTCCTGAGATGAGGAATTCCTCTGGGGCAGCAGCTGCATCAGTGTCAGTGGCCACTCACATTCCCAGCAGCTTTGCTGTTTGCAAGATTTCCTTTTTTCCACAGTTGCATCTATCCAAGAACGGATTTTGTCATATTTAATTCAGAATGTCCAGCCTCAAAAGATTTTTCAAGGTATCTGATCTACTTTATTGTCGGGAAGGAAATAGCCGCTGGTCTTGCGGTGGTTCCGTCCCGTTTGGCTACACTGTCGTGCTATTCGTCTACATTGTTTTGTCCACACTGTTGTGTCCGTTGGCAGAAAGCCCTCGGTGTGGTTGTGGCATTTCCAGCGTTCCCAGAGCAGGCCTTGGTCTGGTCCTCCCAGAGGTCTCTGCAGTCACTCCCCGCTGATGCCGGTGGCAGCTGCTTATTTCGCAGGACTGCCATTCCCTCTCTGTGCCCGGAGGCACTGAGATCCCAGTTCCTCTCAACTAGGAAGAGACCTGGAGGGCAGAGAGATTCTCTCTGGCCTAGGGCCAAAGGCTCAGAGAGGAGTCCAAGGCTTCCTGGCCCAACTAGGCCTGTGGAGTAAGATGAGACCAGGAGATAGGACAGGGAGCTCCTGGGATATGAGGGGCACTTGCTGCCTGCAGGAAGCTCACGTTCTGACCTGCAGTTCCCTGCAATGAACTTCAAGAGGGAACTCCCACCCGGGCTGCCTAACTCTGGGCAGTGAGACCAAATC
This sequence comes from Theropithecus gelada, assembly GCF_003255815.1. Lineage (NCBI taxonomy): Eukaryota > Metazoa > Chordata > Mammalia > Primates > Cercopithecidae > Theropithecus > Theropithecus gelada. The sequence goes on along the minus strand of NC_037675.1, from coordinate 104,764,228 downwards.
TGCGATGTAGGGATGAGAAGATCCATAACTTTTGGTGCAGCCACCAAAGTTACCCACTCCAGCCCAGACGTGATCTGTGACAAAGCCAGTGCTTTCGTGTGCATGTTCCTGAGTCCCCTTTGTCGTGTTATCTCTGAACTGGTCTTGGGCAGGAGGAGGGAGGCTGTCATTTACTGGGTCCTCCCGTCCTTACATTAGCACTACATTGTTCGGTGTTATGCCATAAGCTTTTCAGCTGTAAAGAGCCTCAATAAGCAATTAGCAAATGTATTTCATTAGAATATTAGAAAAATAGGCTAGGCAGGCTACGTATGGTGGCTCATGCCTGTAATCCCAGCACTTTGGGAGGCCAAGGCAGGTGGATCACTTGAGGCCAGGAGTTCAAGACCAGCCTGGCCAACGTGGTGAAACCCCATCGCTACCAAAACTACAAAAATTATCTGGACGTGGTGGCAGGTGCCTGTAATCCCAGCTACTTGGGAGGCTGAGACATGAGAATCGCTTGAGCTTGGGACGTGGAGGTTGCAGTGAGCCGAGATCATGCCACGGCATTCCAGCCTGGGTGAGAGGGAGATTCTGTCTTAAAAAACAAAATTATATATATATATATATATATATGCATAAATTAGGGTTTAATTCAGAAAGACAAGCATTGGTTCAGTCACTCAACAGATCAGATATATCAGCTTGGCTATGATGCAACAAACACATTCCTAAAATTCACTGGGCTATGCAAAATTGCACAATAAAAACCACAGGACTTACAATGGAAAAATGAGGTCGGGGCAGGACACTCAAAACACCTCATCAGTGACACAATTTTTTAAAGTGATAGGAACCTAATAAAGAGCGTAGAAGGGTTTTACATGCTAAATTGTTGAGGAATACATCAATACGACAATGAGCATGGCACTTTATTTGAAGGCCTGAAATCAGTTGTGGAGTAGATGGAGGAAGGGGTGTAGACTGTGAGATGCCTGAAGCAGGGAACAGGGTTCCCTGGGTCCCTGGAGAAAACATGGTTTGGCTCTGTGTCACCACCCAAATCTCATCTCGAATTGTAATCCGAATGTGTCAGAGAAGGGACCTGGCGGGAGGTGATTGGATCGTGGGGGCGGATTTCCCCCTTACCGCTCTTCTTTAGCTAGCGAGTTCTCACGAGATCTGATGGTTTAAGAGTGCGGCACTGGTCGGGCACGGTGGCTCACGCCTATAATCCCAGCACTTTGAGGGGCCAAGGCTGGCAAATCACGAGGTCAGGAATTTGAGACCATTCTGGCCAATATGGCGAAACCCCGTCTCTACTAAAAATACAAAAATTAACCAGGTGTGGTGGCGTGCGTCTGTAGTCCCAGCTACTCGGGAGGCTGAGGCAGAAGAATTGCTTGAACTGGGACCCCAGAGGCAGAGGTTGCAGTGAGCCGAGATGGCGCCACTGCACTCCAGCCTGGGCTACAGAAAGAGACTCCGTCTCAGAAAAAAAAAGAGTGTGGCACTTTCCCCTTCACACACTCCCCGTCTCCTGCCACCATGTAAGACATGCCTCACTTCCCCTTCACCTTCCTGCATGATTGTAAGTTTCCTGAGTCCTTCCCAACCATTTGGAACTGTGAGTCAATTAGACCTCTTTTATTTATAAAGTACACAGTCTTATGTAGTTCTTTATAGCAGTGTGAAAATGGACAAATGCTCAATGGGTATGGCTCACAACCCAGCGGGAAACTGAGGCCACCGGCAGATTCTGAGGTGTGTGCACATGCACTCTGTGTATTCCTGTGCACCTCAGTTCCACTGGGGGTGTTTCCTGTGTTCACCTGGTGTTTCTTACAGACAAAATCACACATAAGCAATCGCAAAATTCAAATGCACTGGAAAGAATTTACATTTTCTTTTTTTTTTTTTTTTTTTTTTTTTTTTTTTTATGAGATGGAGTCTCATTCTGTAGCCCAGGTTGGAGTGCAGTGGTGATCTCAGCTCACTGCAACCTCCGCCTCCAGGGTTCAAGTGATTCTCCTGCCTCAGCCTCCTTAATAGCTGGGACTACAGGCACGGACCACCACACCTGGCTAATTTTTATATTTTTAATAGAGACGGGGTTTCACCATGTTGGTCAGGCTGGTCTCGAATTCCTGACCTCGTGATCTGCCTGCCTAGGCCTCCCAAGGTGCTGGGATTACAGGTGTGAGCCACCGTACCCAGCCGGATTTACATTTTCAAAGCGAGCACTGTAGTAGAATTGCAGTCATGGAATACCTACCATGTGGTAGGCGCTGTTCTAGACACTGCAGCAGCAAACCATGTGCAGCCCCACCCTCGGAGGAGCTACCTGGCAATGGGGGAAGCAATTAACAAATCAATAATCTCATTTCACGTGATGAGAAGTCCTGTGAAGGAAAAAGGAGCAGCACGAGACAGCAAGGGACGGCTTTGTGGTAGCATTTTTTTTTTTTTGGTAGGTCGATGTATTTGCTTCCTGGGGCAGCCATTTACAAAGGGCCACAGCCTTGGTGGCTTCAACAGAAATGATTCTCTCCCAGTTCTGAAGGCCAGATGTCTGAGATCCAGGGATCAGCAGGGGTGGCTCCTTCTCGGAGCTGGGAGGGAGGATCGAGTCCAGGCCTCTCCCAGCTGCGTGTGATTTGCCAGCTGTGTCTGGCTCCTGGCTGCTGGACACATCCCTGCCATCCCTGCCTCCGTCTTCAGGTGCTGTTCTCCCTGTGTGCGTGTCAGTGTCCAAATTCCCCGTTACATAAGGACACCAGTTATAGTGGATGAGGGGCCCAACCACTCCAGTATGACCTCATCTTAACTAATTACATCTGCAATGACCCTGTTTCCAAATAAGGTCACATTCTGAGGTACTGAGGGCTGGAAACTCAATGTATGAATTTTGCGGGGATACAGTTCTACCTACAACAGTTGGTAAGGGAAGCCCCCTTTAAGTAAGTGACATTTGCACAAGAGGCCCCCATTCCTGACCCCTAAACCATTTCCAAAACTAAACTACTGCACACAAGCCCATGGCCCGCATCATAGATTCTGCCTTTGGAGGGAATCCAAATTTAGAGAGTACAGAAGTGTCCCTAAAAGGCAGAACCGCAGGGTAGGAGAGCACCCACCCTGCAGCCCCACTGTCAGGGCCTTGCTGCTGGGGAGGGAGCAGGTGCTGAGCCTTGGCCTGCAGGACAGCTGCCACTGCTCCCAGGGCGGATGACAATATGCACATTGGGAGGTGAGGCCTGGGTCCATGTGGTAGAAGGATACTTTATTTTATTTTAATTAATTAATTAATTAATGTATGACAGAGTCTCACTCTGTCGCCCAGGCTGGAGTGCAGTGGTGTGATCTCAGCTCAATGCAACCTCTGCCTCCCAGGTTCAAGCGATTCTCCTGTCTCAGCCTCCCGAGTAGCTAGGACTACAGGCACCCACCACTATGCCCAGCTAATTTTTGTATCTTTAGTAGAGATGGGGTTTCACCATTTTGGCCAGGCTGGTCTCAAATTCCTGACCTGAAGTGATCTGCTTGCCTCGGCCTCCCAAAGTGCTCGGATTACAGGTGTGAGCCACCACGTCAAGCCGGGGGGTACTTAAAAAGCATTGAAATAATAGTCAGAAGGACTGTGGGGTTGGCTGACTTTTCTTAATGGCTTTAAAAGCCTCAAAATAATAATAACAGGCTCAAGTGAGCCAACTATCAATGTAAGACACTCTATGAGAGTCCGAAGCCTTCGGGGCAGCGTGAAGCGCCCTTATCTCTGCAGGTACAGAGTGATTTATGATGAAAACCAGACTCAGGAGTATTCACGACTCTGAATAATGTTCATTTCATCTCTCTCTTCAGCCATGTTTAATGTACTGTCTAATCTATTAAAGACAAACTGTTTCTCACATTTCTGACACTAAATGAGAGGGGGATGTCCCACACCAAATGATTACCCAACTCTCCGCACACCGATTGGGTGACCTGCAATTCAATTCTGACAGGAGCTCCCTGGGGGTAACACAGATCCTACAGGTTAAGGGCTCAGTCCCACCAGACTGCCCCCAGTTCAGAAGCCAAGTGTACATCTCAGCCTCTCATACTTCCTTTTTGTTTGTTTTTTGAAACTGAGTCTTGCTCTGTCATGCAGGCTGGAGTGCAGTGGCACGATCTTGGCTCACTGCAACCCTTGGCCTCCCGGGTTCAGGCGATTCCCCTGCCTCAGCCTCTCGCATAACTGGGATTACAGGCACCCACCACCATTGGTCCTTCGTACTCCAGACTAACTGGCTATAAATCAAGGGTTCCCATGGCCCCTCCCCGGGTTCAGTAATTTGCTGTAGGGCTCACAAAACTCAGGGGTACACTTACATTGACCAGTTCAGTAGAAGGCTGCAGATGGACAGTCAGATGAAGAAGGACATAGGGTGAGGTCTACAGGGTCCCTAAGGCAGGGGCTTCTGTCCCCGTGGAGTCGGGAGCACCATCCTCCGGACACATGGATGTGTTCTCCAAACCCCTCCATTTAGGATTTTTATGGAGTTTCCATTACATACGTGGGCATGATTAACTTACTGACCATCAGTGCTTAACTCAATCCCCAGCCCTCTCCTCTCCCTGGAGGTCAGGTAGGACTGAAGTTTCCAGCCCTCTAATCACATGGTTGCCTCCTCTGCAGCCCTCAGCCTGCAGCTACCTAGGCGCTTCAGCCACCAGTGCTCTTGTTAACATAAATTCAGCTGTGGCTGAAAGGGGCATGTTATAAATGTTAACGTAAAAACTCAACTCTGTAAAACATTTTGCAGGGATTTATTCTGAGCCAACATGAGTGACCACGGCCTGGAGCAAACACAAACCCGGGAAGCTTTGAGCAAGTGTCCCAAGGTAGTCGGATTACGGTTTGCTTTAATACATTTCAGGGAGGCAGGAGTCACCAGCAAAGACATAAATCAACACAAGGAAGGTACAGGTTGGTGCAGCCTGGAAAGCAGGATATTTGGAAGCGGTGTCGGGTGGGGCTGTTATAAGGCACAGGAACATTCAGAGATTCTTTAATCTGTGATTGGTTGAAGGAACAAAACGTTGTCTAAAAACAGAGTTAGCAGAAAGGAATGTTTAAGGTAAGATAAGGATGCTGTGTTACAGTCAGCCACCGTGTCTATTTAGCAAGATTAATGGCCTGCAGGAGCGGCTTCATCCTTGTTTTGCTCGACCTTCGGTCCTGTTTGTAATTTGGTCTCTTATTGCACAAACAATCTGCTCTTCGAATCTTGTGATCTCTGTTTTAACATTAACGCTGGTCAGTTGTATCTAAACTGCAAAAGGGAGAGGATTGAAGGAGGTCTGTCCCCTTCTAGCAGGGAACTCAGTTTTTAGTTTCTCTGGGGTCTCCTTGGCCAAGAAGGAGTCTGTTCAGTCAGTTGAGGGGCTTGGGATTTTACATTTAGTTTTATGTGAATATGAAAAGATGCTCTTCTCATCCCCATCACTCAGGAAATTCCAAGGGTTTTAGACGCTCTCGGGTCAGGAGCCAAAATGAAGACCAAATATATTATTTCTTTTTTGGGAAGAATTTATACACTCCTCCTTCGGTATCTGTAAACCACTGGTTGCAGAACCTCCCATAGTTACCAAAATCCACAGATGCTCACACCTGTTAAAAGAAAAACTTTAGGCCGGGTGTGGTGGCTCATGCCTGTAATCCCAGCTACTTGGGAGGCTGAGGCTGGTGGATCATGAGATCAGTTCAGCCTGGCCAAGAGACCAGCCTGGCCAATATGGTGAAACCCCGTCTCTACTAAAAATATAAAAATTAGCCAGGCGTGGTGGTACATGCTTGTAATCCTAGCTACTTGGGAGGCTGAGGCAGGAGAATTACTTGAACCCGGGAGGCAGAGGTTGCAGTGAGCCAAAGATTGTGCCATTGCACTCCAGCCTGGTTGACAGAGCGAGACTCTGACTCAAAAAAATAAAAAAGAAAAGAAAAACTTTAGGTAAATTAAATTTAAAAAGAAAAACTTTAGGCAAATTAAATTTAAAAAGAAAAACTTTAGGTAAATTAAATGTATCAGTATAGGCTGGGCACAGTGGCGCATGCATGTAATCCCAGTAATTTGGGAGACTGAGGTGGGTGGATCACTTGAGGTCAGGAGTTTGAGACCAGCCTAGGCAACACAGTGAACCCCACAGTGAAACTCTACTAAAAACAACAACAACAACAAAATAAATTAGCTGGGCACAGTGGTGCATGCCTCTAATCCCAGCTACTTGGGACGCTGAGGCACGAGAATCACTTGAGCCTGGGAGGCTGTTATCTTTGTTTTCAACTATAAACTATGAACTAAGTTTCTTCCAAAGTTAGTTCAGCCTACGCCCAGGAATGAATAAGGATAGTTTGGAGATTGGAGGCAAGATGGAGTCCTTTAAGTTGGACCTGTTTCATTGGCTCAGTCATAATTTAGCAAAGGTGGTTTCAATACTTGCATATAACCAATCACATCCTCCTGTATGCTTTATTTTAGTTTTCGACATGGAGTCTCACTCTGTTACCCAGGCTGAAGTGTAGTGGTGTGATCTCGGCTCACTGCAACCTCTGCCTCCTGGGTTCAAGCTATTCTCCTGCCTCAGCCTCCCAAGTAGCTAGGATTACACCTGGCTACGCCTGGCTAATTTTTGTATTTTTAGTAGAGACAGGGTTTCACCATGTTGGCCAGGCTGGTCTTGAACTCCTGACCTCAAGAGATCCACCCACCTCAGCCTCCCAAAGTGCTGGGATTACAGGCATGAGCCACCATGCCCAGCCCCTCCTGTACACTTTAAATCATCTCTAGATTATGTATGTTACCTAATACATTGTAAATGCTATGTAAATACTTGTTATATTGTTTAGGGAATAATGACAAGGAAAAAAATCTCTGTACATGTTCAGCATAATTTTTTTTCCAAATACTTTACCTTTTCTTTTCTTTTCTTTTTTCTTTTTTCTTTTCTTTTCTTTTTTTTTTTTTTTTTTTTTGAGACAGGGTCTCTCTCTGTGGCCCAGGCTGGAGTGCAGTGGTGTGATCACAGCTTACTGTAGCCTGGAATACTTGGATTCAAGCAATCCTCCTGCCTCAGCCTCTCGAGTAGCTGGGACTACAGGCATGCACCACCACATCCAGCTAATTTTTAAATTATTTGTATAGATGGCATCTTGCTATGTTGGCCAGGCTAGAGTTTTTTCAAATATTTTTCATCCTTGATTGGTTGAATCCACAAATGTGGAACCCATGGATACAGAGGGTCGACCAGTTATTTTTATATATTATAGTTATATATTAAAAAGAGAAAAAACTTGACTGAAGAGAAACCCCTGATTTAAGTGGCTCAGGAAGTTTATTGCTCCCCTGCCCCACCTAACTCTTCTGTAAAATCTTCCAGCTCTTCAGGAAATCCTCCTCCCCACCATCTCCCTAATGAAGTGGCATCGCTGTCTGGAGTAAATACCCGGGGTTCATTGTCTCATGCCAAGAAGATTAAGGACATGGACACACACAAGGAGTGAGCTTAGGAGCAGAGGTTTAATCGGCAAAAGAAAGAAAAAGGAGAGCAGCTTTCTCTCTCTCTCTTGCAGGAGAGAGGGGGCTCCAAAAGGGAAAAGCTGGCCTGCAGGGACAGCAGCAGATTTTATAGTCCAGCTTGAGGAGCAGTGTCTGATGCATGAAGGTCCCACAGATTGGTTCAACCAGATGTGACGTTTACATAGCATGTGGGGAAGGCTGGTCTCCCCACCCTAATCTTATTATGCAAATGGGCTTTCCATTTGGCCAACACCATCTTGCCTGCTCCTTACTGTACACGTCGCTGGCAAAGAGAAGGGAAGATAGAGCCGACATTTTGATCATGCCTAGTCCCAGGTAGCCTTTTCCTATTGGCACAACTGCCAGCATTCACCTGTGCAAGCTTCTAGCTTGCTTGTCTATATCTGCAGCTCGATTTTGCAGGCTGCCCCTTGTTACAAAAGAAAATGATTTGAGGACTTCTTTTCATTAAAAGGAAAACCTTACTGAGAACTTCCTTATCCTTACTATTTGCCTAAATAATTTCTTTTTAACTCATATATTGCTACCATGGCTTTCTGCTGGGTGTCCCCTGTTGTGCTGGGGGGCACATGGGTGGTGGAGAAGGTAGAAGCTGTCAGTTCTTGGAGATGAGGGTGGGATTCAGGCCGCCTGGGGGTTAGGGGACAGGGAATGAGGCCCAAAAGATGCTGAAGTTTGCAGGAGGAGTGCAGGCCACTGCCCACGTGGGGCTATTTGTCTTCTGCAGGCCTACGGAGGAGGGAAGCTTGGAAACGTGGCCAGTGCAGGGGAAAGTCAGATGATGTGGGTGTTCCTGGGAACATCCCTCATCTGGTGACTGCTGGGAACGATGGCGTCTTGGAAAAATGTGCTCTGAGTGGCCTTCACAGTGGGCAGGCTCAGTGTACCTGGGCCTCCCAAAACGCCAGCCCCGAGATCCCTCCTGAGCAAGGCTTAATCCTGAGTGGATTAAGCCTCAAGTATAGATTTCTTACAGTATCACAGCATGACACCTGTCGATAGGTGTTTCATTTATTTTTATTTTTTATGTATTTTTTTTTTTTTTTGAGACAGGGTCTCACTCTGTGGCCCAGGCTGGAGTGCAGTGGTGCCATCTCAGCTCGCTTCAGCCTCCATCTACTGGGCTCAGGCGACTCTCCTACCTCAGCCTCCCGAGTGAGTAGTTGGGACTACAGTCACAGGCTAACACGCAGAGCTAATTTTTCTTTCTTTTTCTTTTTTTGAGATGGAGTCTCACTCTTGTCGGCCAGGCGGGAGTGCAGTGGCAGTCTCTGCTCACTGCATCCTTGACGTCCAGGGAATGAGGGATCCTCCCACTGAGGCAGCTACATTGTCTGGGGTATATACCCAGGGTTTGTTGTCTCACGCCAGGAAAATTTAGGACACGACACACCCAAGGAGTTTAGGAACAGAGATTTAACAGGCGGAAGAAAAGAGAAAGAAAAACAGCTCTCTCTATTGAGGGATAGGGGCCTTCCAAGCAGAAAGACCAGCTGATGGCAGATGCACCAGATTTTATAGACCAGCTTGAGGAGGTGGTGTCTGATTTACATAGGGCTCACAGACTGGTCCGATCAGGTGTGACGTTTACACAGCCTTTGGGAAAGGCTGGTCACCCCACCCTAATCTTATTATGCAAATGAACTTTCCCCTTGACCGACGCTGTCTTGTCTGTTCCTTACTGTACGCATGGCTGGCAGGGAAGGGAAGATGGAGCCGCCATCTTGAATATGTCTAGTCCTTAGTTCCTGCTGGCATTCACCTGTGCAAGCTCCCAGCTTGCTTGTCCGTGTCTGGATCTCGACTTTATAGGCTGTACTTTTTTAGAAAATGATTTGGGGCTGCTTTTCATGAAAGAGAAAAGCCTTATGGAGGACTCCCATACCCTCACTATCCGCCTAAGTGATTTGTTCTTAGCTCCTATATCACCACCTCAGCCTCCCAAGTAGCTGGGACTACGGATGTGTGCCACTGCACCCAGCTAATTTTTGTATCATTTAAAAAATTCGGCCAGGCACGGTGGCTCATGCCTGTAATCCCGGCACTATGGGAAGCTGAAGTGAGTATATCACTTGAGTTCAGGAGTTCAAGACCAGCCGGGCCAACATGGTGAAACCCCATCTCTGCTAAAAATACAAAACTTAGCCAGTGTGGTGGCACAGGACTGTAATTCCAGTTATTCAAGAGGCTGAGGCCGGAGACTCGCTTGAACTCCACAGGCAGAGGTTGCAGTGAGCCAAGATCATGCCACTGCACTCCAGCCTGGGTGACAGAGCAAGACTCTGTCTCTAAATAAATAAATAAATATTGATTCCTCATTTTGTTACCTTGCAGTCTGAGAAATAAATCTTATTTCTCTCTTTAGAAACCAAGTTGTGTGTTATGTTCAATGTACTGAGAAATAAAAATGATATCCTAAGCCCCAAGCAACTGAACAGACCTCCCCATCTTGGTCAAGGGGACCCAAGAGAAACTTTGAGTACCAGGTCATGACAGGATGGGAGGTCAGACACGCCTGGTTCTACCCACTCCCTCTCTAACTGCCCTGAGGGTTTCTTCCCTGAGGGCTGAACAGAAACCACTGTGGTTCCAACTGGCCCTGACACTTGCTCCCTTTTGCAGTTTTGACAAAACAACTGACCAGCATTCCTTCCTGATAAGAGACCACTAACCTCAGAGTGCTTGTGGCCAGTCTACAAAGGATGCACAGTGAGGGTTATTGTGTCCTCTGCTTCATCTTTTGTCATCAGAGGGCTGAAAACTCCACTCTCAGATCAGGCCAACACTGCCATTTTTCATACATGCAACGGACTTATGAAGGGACATGAAGCTCAACTTGGCGTGTGCATGTTTCTCTTTTCATGAACATTCACGGCTCCTCCTGTAGCTTATTCAATATGTATATTCAGCCACCCAGCTCCACATACATTTCTGTTCCCTTTGGCCCTCCCTCGAAGTGTTTGTTTCTGGCTTCCACCTGGAGGCTGTGCTTCCCAGCCTGTTGGATTGCCACTCTGCAGGATGCAACGTTTTATGAGAAATAAAGATCTCCTTTCTTCATCATCCTTCGGCTGACAGTATAATCAAGATTCCATATTGAGGATGTTCTATGCATTATTTATAGACAAGTACGTTCTGCAACACCGACAAGCACCACTCTTTGGGGAGGCAGGAAGTTCAAGTTCAGCTGGTATTGGGGCCCTACCCCTCGAGAGTTGTGTTGGAATGAGGAAAGTTTGGTGATACCCCATGCACAGGGAGAGGGAAAGTGTGACAGCCCCACTCTCAACTCAGGCAGGGAGGTCCCCTGAAGTCCTGAGGCATCTGACTCAGCACCAGGCAGAGGGTGGCAGAGTTTACTCTGGAAGACAACCCCAGAACTTGTGGCCCAGACCCCACTGTCCCACAACCCACCATTTCATCCCTGAAATCAGGGACTAGCAAGAAGGCTGGGTGAAGTGGCCCAGCATGGTGGCTCAGGCCTGTAATCACAGCACTTTGGAAGGCCGAGGTGGGAGTATTGCTTGAGGCTAGAAGTTGGAGACCAGCATGAGCAACATAGTGAGACCCCATGTCAGGAAAAGCAATGGACGTATTGAAAACCAACTGTGGCAAATTAGCCGATGAACTTTTCCGACAGCCTCGTGTGCTGGGCACTGGCGGGGATGCGCCTCCGGACCGGCCAGGGCCTCCGTCTCGCGCACCGCCTGTGTGAACACCTGGTCCACCCTCTGCTGGCTCTTGGCCGTGACCTCCGGGAACGGGCAGCGCCCCTCGCGGCCCCGAGCCATCAGCCCCTGGCGCTCGTTGTCCCGGTCGGCCTGGGTGCCCACCAGCACCAGCGGGACGGCCCGGGTCCCCACGGCCGGCGCAGGAATGCAAATCAAGGAGGCTGCGACCTTAACGACCCACAGCACGGGTGAGTCTTCTGCCTCTCGCAGTTATCCACAGACTTCTGACCAATGTGTTTGGCTTAAATTTGTATTATTCAGATTGCTGCTGATACTGAGAGAACTCATGGGGAGGGTTTAAAATGGCATGTGTCGGCCTTTTCTGTGAAATGTCTGCTCCTTTCGCCAGCTTTTAAAATTTCAAATTTTAAAATTTCATGAACCACATTAACTACTCGCCTATAAAACAACGGGGGAAAGGAGAGAAAGAAGATAGTTTCTATGTGTGCACATTCACGTAACAAGGAAGAAAATGCTCATGGCTGCTACAGTCCTTGTCTCTGAAACTGGTCATGAGGCCATGGTTGATTTTTATCACTTATTTATTTATTTATTTATTTATTTATTTTTGAGACGGAGTCTTGTTCTGTCGCCCAGGCTGGAGTGCAGTGGCACGATCTCAGCTCACTTGCAAGCTCCGCCTCCCTGGTTTACGCCATTCTGCTGCCTCAGCCTCCCGAGTAGCTGGGACTACAGGCGCCCACCACCTCGCCCAGCTAGTTTTTTGTATTTTTTAGTAGAGACGGGGTTTCACCGTGTTAGCCAGGATGGTCTCGATCTCCTGACCTCATGATCCGCCCATCTCGGCCTCCCAAAGTGCTGGGATTACAGGCTTGAGCCACCGCGCCTGGCCTATTTATTTATTTATTTATGAGACAAAGTCTCGCTGTGTCACCCAGGCTGGAGTGTTGCAATCTTGGCTCCCTGCAATCTCCGCTTATGGGGTTCAAGTGATTCTGGTGCCTCCGCCTCCCAAGTAGCTGGGATTACAGGCGTGCATCACCACGCCTGGCTAATTTTTGTCTTTTTAGTAGAGACAGGGTTTTGCCATGTTGACCAGGCTGGTCTTGAACTCCTCCTGACCTCAAGTGATCTGCCCACCTTGACCTCCCAAAGTGCTGGGATTACAGGCATGAGCCACCATGCCCGGCCCATAGTTGATTTTTTTTTTTTTTTTTTTAAGATGGAGTCTCGTTCTGTCACCCAGGTTGGAGTGCAGTGGCACCATCTCAGCTCACTGCAAGCTTTGCCTTCCAGGTTCACGCCATTCTCCTGCCTCAGCCTCCCCAATAGCTGGGACTACAGGTGCCCACCACCATGCCCAGCTAATTTTTTTTTTTTGTATTTTTAGTACAGACAGGGTTTCACTGTGTTAGCCAGGATAGTCTCGATCTCCTGACCTGGTGATCCGCCCACCTCGGCTTCCCAAAGTGCTGGGATTGTAAGTGTGAGCCACTATGCCTGGCCCATAGTTGATTTTTAATTGTGGTATAAGCACACATAACATAAAACTTACCATCTTAATCTCTTTTTTTTTTAGATGGAGCCTGACTCTGTCATGCAGGCTGGAGTGCAATGGCACGATCTCGGCTCACTGCAACCTCCGCCTCCCGGGTTCAAGCAATTCTCCCTGCCTTGGTCTCCCAAGTAGCTGGGATTACAGGCACCTGCCACCATGCCCAGTTAATTTTGTATTTTTTAGTAGAGACAGAGTTTTACCATGTGGGCCAGGCTGGTCTTGAACGTCTGACTTCAGGTGATCTGCCCACCTCAACCTCCCAAAGTGCTGGGATTACAGGCGTGAGCCACCGTGCCCAACCACATTATTCTTTTTCAAGGTTATTTTGGCTACTCAAGGTCCCTTGAGAGTCCATATGAATTCTACGATGGATTTTCTATTTCTGCAAAAACTGCCATTGGGCTCTTTGATAAGAATTGCCTTGAATCTGTACATTGCTTTGGGTGGTATTGACATCTTAAGCATTTCAATCCATGAACATGAAATGTCTTTCCATTTATTTGTGTCTTCCTCAGTTTCTTTCAGCAATGTTTTATAATTTCCAGTGTACAAGTCTTTTGCCTCTTGGTTAAGTTTATTCTTAGGCATTTTATTCTTTTCAATGCTATTGTAAATGGAATTGTTGTCTTAATTTCCTTTTCAGATTGTTCATTGTTAGTATATAGAAATGCAACTGATTAGCCAGGCACGGTGGCTCACGCCTGTAATCCCAGCACTTTGGGAGGCTGAGGCGGGTGGATCACCTGAGGTCAGGAGTTCGAGACCAGCCTGGCCAACATAGTGAAACACTGTCTCTACTAAAAATACAAAAATTAGCCAGTGTGGTGGTAGGCGCCTGTAATCTCAGCTACTCCAGAGGCTGAGGCAGGAGAATTGCTTGAACCCAGGAGGCAGAGGTTGCAGTGAGCTGAGATTGCCCCACTGCACTCCAGCCTGGGTGACAGAGCGAGACTCCGTCTCAAAAAAAAAGTCTGATTTTTGTGTGTTGATTTTTGTATTCTGCAACTCTTCTGGATTTGTTTAGTAGCTCTAACAGGATTTTTTGGTAGCGTCTTTAGGGTTTTCTACATATAAGATCATGTCATCTGTGAACAGAGATAATTTTACTCCTTCCTTTCTGGTGTGGACACTTTTTATTTCTTTTTCTTGCCTAATTGCTCTGGTTACTATTTTCAATATATGTTGAACAGAAGTGGCAAGAATGAGTGAGGATCTTTGTCCTGATCCTGAGCTTAGAAGAAAAACTGTCTTTCACCATTGAGTATGATTGTTAACTGTGGACTTTTTGTACATGGACTTCATTATGTTGAGGTAGTTGCATTCTAGTCCTATCTTGTTAAATGTTTTTTATCATGAAAGGGTATGATTTTTTTTAGAATGCATTTTTCCATGTCAATTGAGATGATCATGTATTCTTTTCCCTTCCTTCAGGTAATGTGGGGCATTATATTGGTTGATTTTCTTATGTCGAACCATTCTTGCATTCCAGGAATAATCCCATTGGGTTATGATGTACGATCCTTTGAATGGGCTGTTGAATTGTTTGCTAGTATTTGATTTTTAGATTTTTCTTCTTTCATTCCATGTTTTCTTTGCCCTCAGCCAGGCCCTGGTTGGTTGGGGTTCTTCATCTAGTAGTATGACCCAAATGTTCATTCATGAAAAAGCTGAACCTTCAGTAGGGTTCTGCCATTTTTTGGTTGATGTTGTTTTTGATAACCTTTTACTGTTGGAGTGGGAGTACCAGTAGGGGCCTCAAACACCATACTGAGTCACTTAGTATAATAGTAAAACAAACCAATTCCCTCTATCACCCCTTAACTCCCAAACTCCTATATTCTGGCTGTGGGAAAAACACCACCATATATTAATCACTGAATAAAGATTATATCAAAAGCTGTAAGATGGGGGCCCATCCGTTCAGGGTGGTGTCTCCGAACTGGTGCTAAGGTAAGTCTTTGGTAGCCCATTCAACCATTCCATCAGGCCAGCTGCTCTTGGGTGATTGAACAAAAAGTAGGATCATTGAATTCCATGGCCATGAGCCTATTGCTTCACCTGTTTTGCAATGAAATCAATTCCTTGATCAAAGAAATGTTCTATGGGATACGATGAAGGTCTGCAGGGCATTCTATAATTCTGTGGATAGTGGTGCTGGCAAAAGCATTACAGGTAGGGATGGCAAATCTATATCCAGAATAAATTCCACTGAGGACAAATTGCTTTTCCTTCCATGATGGAAGGGATCTAATGTAATCAAGTTTCCACCAAGTGGCTAGCTATTCTCCCAGGAAATGATGCCATATCAGGGTCTCCGTTATTGGCAGGTTAAATATTCAACAGTGAAGATAACCAGGTCGGACTTGTGAGGCAAAGTCCATGTTGAGGCCACACACAGTCTCCTCCCTGCCTCATTGGCTGCTCTGTACATGGGCCCATTGAGCAACCATTCTGATGGCTGGGGAAAGAGGCTGACTGCAATGCACAGAAAGGACTGTCTTGCCCACCTGATTATTGACAGCCCCCTCTAGAAGACGCTTTCTGATGAACTTTCACATGTGACCAGGTACCCTCAAAGTCTGCCTATCCAGAGAGGCCCATCCTTTCCCAGATCACCTCAATACCAATCTCCCAATCTGATTTTTTCTAAGTCTCTGATGATTCAGCCAAACCATTAGCCTCTACACTAGTCCATAAACCAGTGTAGGGCCGTACTTCTGGCCATCTTCCAGTCCAGGCAAAGGACAACAACCAAATGCGGCACGTGAAGTAATGATATGACAACTGGGAGGACTCTTCTTTGCCACTGTTCTTTTTTTTTTTTTTTTTTTTTTTAAGACAGAGTCTCACTCTGTTGCCCAGGCTGGAGTGCAGTGGTGCAGTCTCACCTCAACCTCTGCCTCCCAGGTTCCAGTGATTCTCCTGCCTCAGCCTCCCAAGTAGCTGGGATTATAGGCACCCGCTATCATGCCCAGCTAATTTTTGTATTTTTAGTAGAGACGGCATTTCACCATGTTGGCCAGGCTGGTCTCAGACTCCTGATCTCAAGTGATCTGCCTGCCTAAGCCTCATAAAGTGCTGGGATTATAGGCATGTGCCGTTGCACCTGGCTACTGCACTTCTTTAGGGCTACCCCTGAGTGGGACTGGAGTGCTGTAGCCACAAACTTCTGGACCATCTCTAAGCCAGGATGAGATTTTCCCCCATAAATCAAGTGGTCATGAAGACCTCCCTATGCGGTCATCAGTTTGGGTTGTAGGAGAGGAGACAGTGCAGAGGGGGTAGGGGGACACATTGTCTATCAGTGCATTTTGACAAACACATTTGCTACATGGTCTACCTTCAAAGTTGCTGAAGACAACAGTTTGGTCACAAGTTTTCCTGTGGCAGTGCAGGGCTCGCCAGCCTCCCAGCCTGCAGAGATAGCTTCTTGCTGCTGCTGACATCTGGGAGCTGTCCGGGCATCTACATTTAGGCCATGGTGTTCTCCTGCTGAACATAAATAATTTCACAGAACACCAACATCAGACAAGGCCACTCTGTGACTGTGATGGATGAAGACAAAACAAGGGCACTCTGCAGTCATGTCTAACACACATGGAAATACCAACACTGTCCAAACCACGTCAAGTCATCGAACCTTGGCCAACAGGAGTGATGACTGCTTCTTTACCAATTACAGCTGCAGCTTCTCTCTAGTCTGCCTTCCTTGCGGATAAAATTTATTATGATAGGCCAGGTGTGGTGGCTCACACTTGTAATCCCAGCACTTTGGGAGGCCGAGACGGGCCGATCATCTGAGGTCAGGAGTTTGAGACCAGTCTGGCCAATGTGGTGAAACCCCACTGTTTCTACTAAAAATACAAAAATTAGCCAGATGTGGTAGCCCGCACCTGTAATCCCAGCTACTCAGCAGGCTGAGGCAGGAGAATCTCTTGAACCCAGGAGGCAGAGGTTGCAGTGAGCTGAGATCGCACCATTGCACTCCAGCCTGGGCGACAAGAGTGAAACTCTGTCTCACAGAAAAAAAAAAAAAAAGATATCTCACGATAGTCAATCATGTAACCTTCCGCTTCCTGAGCATCCAATCCAGTGCAATCCCTGCTTCCTTGAGCTTCTTTCACCTCATGCAAGCCCAAAGCGAAGCCCTTTCTTTTATTTTTTAAATTTCCGTGGGCACATAGTAGGTGTATATATTTATGGGGCATATGGGATATTTTGATACGGGCATACAATGTATAATAATAATATCTGGTAAGTAGGGTACCCATCACCTCAAGCATTTATCGTTTGTATGCGGGCCTCCCAAGTTGCCTGCAGTTCCCTCATGTTGTTGCAAATGACAGGATCTCATTCTTTTCCGTGGCTGAATAGTGCTCCATTGTGTACATGCACCATGTGCTCTTTATCCATTCATCTGCTGATGGACGCTTCGGTTGCTTCCAAATCTTGGCTGTTGTGAGCAGTGCTGCAGTACACGGGGGCGTGCCGACATCTCTTGGATACACTGACTCCTTTCTTTTGGGTATATACCCAGCCGTGGGACTGCTGGATCATATGGTAGCTGTATTTTTAGTTTTTTGGGGAACCTCCAAACTGTTCTTCATAGTGGCTGTACTAATTTACATTCCCACCCATAGCGTCCGAGCGTTCCCTTTTCTCCACGTCCTTGCCAGCATTCGTTATTGCCCGTCTTTTGAATAGAAGCCATTTTAACTGGGGTGAGATGATATCTCATTGTCGTTTTGACCAAATCTAAGCTCTTTCTAACACCTTTTAACTGAGACACCCCGGGGCTCCCTGTGTGGGGTGCTCTCCCTCCCTGTGATGAGCGGTGAATTGACCTTGTTCATCCTGGGGGTCTTTTTTTTTTTTGAGGCAGAGTCTCGCTCTGTCACCCAGGCTGGAGGGCAGTGGCGCGATCTTGGCTCACTGCAAGCTCCGCCTCCCGGGTTCACGCCATTCTCCTGCCTCAGCCTCCTGAGTAGCTGAGACAACAGGTTCCCACCACCATGCGCGGCTAATTTTTTTTTTTTTTTTTTTTTTTTGTATTTTTAGTAGAGATGAGGTTTCACCATGTTAGCCAGGATGGTCTTGATCTCCTGACCTCGTGATCCGCCTGCCTTGGCCTCCCAAAGTGCTGGGATTAAGGCATGAGCCACCGTGCCCGGCCCAACCTGGGGGTCTTTAGACGCAGGTGCTGGCCTGGCGCCAGCCTGCTGCCTGGTGCTGAGGCCGCTTGTTTCTGGAAGCCAATGCTGTGGCAGTCGGGGTGCAGATGGCATAACCCCTGCAGGGAATTTAAGCAGGGCCGATTTATCAGATGTAACCAGGGCTTACAAAGCTACTGGAAGGGTTGGAGGAGTCGGTTCTGGGCCTGGCCTCTGAGCATAACTTCCAGAGTCAATTTGTTAAGCCAGTCCCAACTCCAGAGGGGAGTATAGGTGACCTGGGGGGACTGCGTACAAAGCACATGGAGAGAGAAAGAGCAGGATCTGTGGCTGCAGGGAGACGGGAGGGGTGTCGGGGGC
Source organism: Theropithecus gelada (assembly GCF_003255815.1). Taxonomy (NCBI): domain Eukaryota; kingdom Metazoa; phylum Chordata; class Mammalia; order Primates; family Cercopithecidae; genus Theropithecus; species Theropithecus gelada. The sequence goes on along the minus strand of NC_037675.1, from coordinate 104,745,885 downwards.
TAGGGGAGGTGGGCCTGGGTCCTGTGGGCACAGCTGGGTCCAGGGGTGGGTGTGGGAGTGGGGCGGGCTGTGGAGGAATGGCTCAGGCAGGGAGTTGGTGCGTTTTCCCCAGTCGAGATCTGACATGCAGAGAGGCCAAGACCCAGACCAGCAAGGGAGCCCAGGACACTGCTGGTCCCATGGGAATCCCCGGCCTTTTCCCTGACAGCCCAACACCCTGTCAGAGAACAGCAGGGCAGGGGACATCTTTGGGACACAGATTCACTATTGAGGCGTGGATGTGTCTCCACACCCCACCCCCTCCCCCCTCCGACAGCAGCAGACCTGGAGCCTCCAGGGCCACTTGGGAAGGCAGGACTACAGGGAGGGGTGAAAAAATCAGTTTTTTCCCCCTCACCCACCCCTTCTGGCATTGAAGAAGGTTGTGACTTGAGGTGTAAGGTGACACCGCCATGCTCATGGATAGGAAGAATCAATATCATGAAAATGGCCATACTGCCCAAGGTAATTTATAGATTCAATGCCATCCCCATTAAGCTACCAATGACTTTCTTCACAGAATTGGAAAAAACTACTTTAAAGTTTTTGTATAAGGTGTAAGGAAGGGATCTGGTTTCAGCTTTCTACTTATGGCTAGCCAGTTTTCCCAGCACCATTTATTAAACAGGGAATCTTTTCCCCATTTCTTGTTTTTGTCAGGTTGTCAAAAATCAGATGGTTGTAGATGTGTGGTATTATTTCTGAGGGCTCTGTTCTGTTCCATTGGTCTATATCTCTGTTTTGGTACCAGTACCATGCTGTTTTGGTTATTGTAGCCTTGTAGTATAGTTTGAAGTCAGGTAGTGTGATGCCTCCAGCTTTGTTCTTTTTGCTTAGGATTGTCTTGGCAATGCAGGCTCTTTTTTGGTTCCATATGAACTACAGTATCCAGTTTCTAACTCTAAGTTTGTTCTTAAATGAGCTATGGGCTGGAGGGAAAAAGACAGAAGCCCTGCCTGGATTTGTGGTGACTTGCTTAAGGGAAGCTTTGTCTATTCTAAACCAAGTTGTAGAGGTCTTTTTTTCTGTCCCCCTTGGGGTTTTTCACCACGGGGCCCTGGGCCTTTGGGATGAGCCGGGTGGGCCTTTCCCTGGACAGGCAGAGGAAGCCAGTGCAAGGTGAGCGGTGGGAGAACCTGCAGGACCCCTGCTCCCAGGGGAAGAGGAGGTGGGCTTCAGGGGAGAGTCCAGATGGGCGCCCAGAAACTGGAAACTGCGTCCCTGAAGACTGCAAGCCCTCTGGACAGATCAGGTCACCCCCCGAGTGAAGACAGGGCGTTGAAAACACATGGAAAAGGTGGCGGGAGGGGACTGAGTTGAAACCCAGGCCGGAGTGGAAGAGCCTGCAGTTCCTAGAGCGCCTTCCTTCTTCGCGACAATTAATCAGTCCACACCAATTCAGTGCCTACCCCAGGGCAGACACTTGCGAAGCCCGAGGTCAGGAGGCCACAGGAGCCCCTTCCCCAACCTGAAGCCCTGGAGATGGCCCGGCTGGAGAGGACGAGGGCCCACGGCCGCGACCCGATTCCCTTCTTCATCCCCATCTGCCCTGGGGTCCGACCGGAGCCGCGTGGGAACCGGGGACGGGGAGCTGGGGGAGGGACCCTCGCGCTCCCGGCAGACCCTCTGCGGCCTCCGCTCTGCCCAGTCCGTCCTCTTCTCCCGACCCGAAGAGCGTCTCCTGTTCCCTGGCCCCCCATGCCCTGGGACCCTCCTTCCTAACAGCGCCCTTCAGCCCGCCTGGCCCGCGAGGTGGTCCCGGGCCGGTGACAAGATCGGGACGTGGAGACTCCGGGAGAGACCCTGGGACCCAGGCCCCAGGGACACATCGGGGGCGGAGCTGGGCCCGGGGGGGGGCGAGGCGGGGGTGGGGAGGCTAAGGTTCCTTCGTCCCTTCCCTCCCCTCGCCCCCCGCAGCCTCGCGGCGCGTTTCTTGCCCCGCCCGCCAGGAGGGAGGTGCCCCCGCGGAGTCCGGAGAGTCTCTGCCAAGCCCCGGTGCGGGTCCGTGCCGGTCGCGCTGTCCAGGCGCCCGCCCAGGCTTGGGGAGCTCTGCGCGCGGGAACCGGCGACTCCTCGGGGTACCAGGGCGTGGTGAGGGCATCGGCCTCGGCGGAGCCTTGGGGGTGGCGCCGTGCCTTGGAGGTCGCGGCTGGGAGCGAGGTCGCGGGGGTCCAGGAGCCCTCAGCGGGGCGCCAGGTGCAGCCTGCGGGACGTCCAGTGCCCTGGCCTCCAGGGTCCCTGGGCGGAGGACAAGGCCCGCAGCCGCGTTGGCGCGAGTTTTAAATCAGTGGCTTCTCAGCTGTGCCAGTTCTTATCAATCGCTATATGCAAGAGGTAGTTTTTAAAAAATGGTGCCCCAGCTTTATTGCGATGTAATTGATAGATAGAAATTGTATTTATTTAGGGTGTACCTCTGGACGATGAGATGGAGCACACAGGGTGGAGGGGTTACCACAGTCCCGTTTCCGTCGTGGTTTTACTTAAATTCAGTCTTACCTATGTGGTGTCCCTGGACACTCCCAGCAGCGAGAGTCCTGGTGGATGGCGTCTGTTTTCCCTCCAACCATGGCTGATGCCCTGGGTGATGTTCCTTCTAACCATAGCTGGGGCCCTGGGTGACGTCCCTTCTAACTATGTCCGGGGCCCTGGGTGATGTCCCTTCTGACCATGGACGGGGCCCTGGGTGACGTCCCTTCTGACCGCAGATGGGGGCCTGGGTGACGTCCCTTCTAACCATGGCCAGGGGCCTGGGCGTTGTCCCTCTGGGCTTGGTTTGCATTTCCCTGCTGACTGAAGACAGCTTTTGTGCAGGTCCTATTTTTTTCTGTCTTTCCATATGGAAATTGTGAAGACCACCCAAATGAGGACCACGGGGCTTTTAATTCAGGGCCTGTGGAGCAGCGGCCTGGACCCCTCCCTTGGGCGTGGCAGAGGCCGGCAGGCGGGCCAGATGGGAGGGCTTTAGAGTGGAAACCAGGGAGGCTCAAGCAGGCTCCAATAGAGGTGGTGGGCCTGGGTGAGGGGCCTCCTAAGTGCTGTGCTTGGGGAACTTGGTCTGCTTTCCCGGTTGGTGTAATTTGGTGCCACTGAGGCAGGGCCACAGACTGGGGAGGTGTCATCCTTGCCCAAGCCCTGACCACTCCTCAGTAGCAGCTGGGAGGGTGTGGCCAGGGATTCTGGTCTCCAGCTCTGGCTGTTGTCCCTTTCTAGACTCAGCCTCTCGTTTGTGTCTCTAGAGACGGGAATTTTTGCTTTTTTTCCATGTGTTTCACTGAGCCACAGTCATCTGTTTTGACACTGTCCCTGAATGTGACCAGCAGAGCCTTCAGAGTGAATTCTGGCTCCCTGTAACCTGCCGTCCTGAGTCTGCAGGCACCGCCTTGGCTTCTGGGCAACGCAGCAGCCCCAGCTCCTTGGTGACTTTCCCCGAGACGGTGCAGCAGGAACCGTCTTCAGAAACCAGTCACTGCAGGCGGCTGTGCTTGGCATACCCGAGGGCTTGAGGCTTCTAGGCCATGCAGTGGACAGAAGTGGAAAGTACAGACTGGTTTTGGTGTGTCAGCGTCAGGTTTTCATTAGGAATGGCATTATAAACTTTTCTTTTTAATATGTAGAGGCAGGCCAGGTGCGGTGGCTCAGGCCTGTAACTTCAGCACATTGGGAGCCTGAGGCAGGAGGATAGATTGCGCCCAGGAGTCTGAGACCAGCCTGAGCAACATAGGGAGACCCCGTCTCTACAAAAAATAAACTTAGCCCAGTGTGGTGATGCATGCCTGTAGTCCCAGCTGCTTGGGAGGCCGAGGTGGGGCAGGAGGGATGTGGGGGAATCCCTTGAGCCTGGGAGGTTGAGGGTCGAGGCTGCAGTGAGTTGTGACCACTGCACTTCAGCTTGGGCCACGGGAGGAGACCCTGTGTCCAAAAAAAGAAAAGAAATGGGGGTTCTTGCTGTGTTACCCAGGCTGGGCTGGAGGAGTCCTCCCACCTCAGACTCCCAAAGTGCTGGGACTATAGGTGTGATCCTCGCCTGGCCGAAATCTAGCATTTTTACTTCTTTCATAGTTCTGTTACCTTATTTGCTGACAACTTCAAGACATAGTATTTTTATCTATCTTATATCCGTGAGTTTCATATTTGTGTCAAAAATATTAAATCAACTCTGAAATGACCTTTATAATTTGCGGTTCTTTATGCCTTAGAATATATCTAAGAATTGTTAGAACAGCAAATGTTATCGACAGGTAAATAGAACAACAGAAGAGGGTAGATAGAAGATGCCGCCACTGGTCCCATTATTTCCCACAGTATTAGAGCTCCTTGCAAAAATTGTGGGGTAAGGATTGAAGGGGAAGGGAAAAAAATCCTGGTTTTTTGGAAGATAATCTTATGGACAGAAAAAACAAAACCCACAGGACAAACCTTTAGAGAGAAGAGTTCATCTTTTTCCTTCACTAAGCTGGGCAGTGGCTTGCCCCTGCCAATCTAGAAACTTCCATCCCTCAAGAATGGGAAATCTCAGGCCAGGCCCGGTGGCTCACACCTGTAATCCAAACCCTTTGGGAGGCCGAGGCAGGTGGATTGCCTGAGCTCAGGAGTATAAGACCAGTCTGGGCAACATGGTGAAACCCCATCTCTACTAAAAATACAAACAAACAAAAAAATTAGCCTAGCGTGGTGGTGCATGCCTATAATCCCAGCTACTCGGAAGCCTGAGGCATGAGAATTGCTTGAACCCGGGAGGTGGAGGGAGACTGCAGTGAGCTGAGATCACGCCACTGCACTCCAGCCTGGATGGCAGAGCAAGACTGTGTCTCAAAAAAAAAAAAAAAAAAAAAAAAAAATTAGCTGGGCGTGGTGGCACATGCCTGTAATCCCAGCTACTTGAATCGCTTGAACCTAAGACAGGACAATCGCTTGAACCCAAGGAGGCGGAGGTTTCAGGAAGTGTGGTGAGACAAGATTATGCCATTACACTCCAGCCTGGGCAACAAGAGAAAAACTCCATCTCAAAAAAAAAAAAAAAAAAAGAGATAAAAATCTCCCCAGATGCATTTGTTCCCAGTAGTCTGCATCCATTCCCTTTCAGGAGACAAGGTGGTTGGGAGGACTCCATGACCTCAGAGCTGAGCCCGGGAGTGGTGCCACACCCAGAGCGGTGATCTGGGCACCTGTGCTCCAGCCCATAGCAGTGATGAGCAACAGAGGAGGGTCCAGTTGCCCACCCAGGATCCATCTCCACCTGTGGTGCTTGCACCCAAACCACAGGGGCTCCTACTGTCTGGGATGCCCCCACCCTCCAGGCTGGGGCTCCAGAGCGCAGAGGAGAGTCAGGCCAGGCTCCCAGGAGAAACTCGGGCTGCATCTCCACACAGGACACAAAATCTATCGTGCGCTTGTCAGACCTGACCGAAGGTTTCTTTTGCGCTCATGGTTTGCAGGCTGGATTTAGGCCACTCTCAGAGTAAGGAGGAGAGCTGGTTTACTCTCCACGAGCTTAGTTAGGGGTTAAGCAGATTTCATGAAGGTACCGTGATATTACCAATGTTCATGGCTTGGGGTAATTTTGCCAAGGCCAATTTAAAAAGATTTGCCACAGAATCATCCTTAACTTTTAGGCTGTGAATTGGCTGTTGATCTATATAACAATCTGAGAATTTGGTGAGGTGTTTTGGAATTCTGAGGAGCCTGTTGGAACACAAAACCATTTTGGAAATATTTTATTTTAACCAGTTTCTACAAGTAGAACCTTTCAGCCATGGATTTAAGATTAAGACGAGGCTGACTGCAGGCTCATAACAAATAGAACATTGAGGCCGGGCAGGGTGGCTCACGCCTGTAATCCCAGCACTTTGGGAGGCAGAGGCGGGAAGATTCCTCGAGTCCAGGAGTTCGAGAGCAGCCTGGGCAACATGGTGAAACCCCAGCTCTACCAAAAAAAAAAAAGAAGGAAACATTAGCCAGGCGTGGTGGAGCTACAGCGGGAGGATCACTTGAGCCCAGGAGGCAGAAGATACAAGGAGCCAAGATGGCACCACCGCACACCAGGCCTGGGGACAGAGTGAGACCCTGTCGCCAGAACATAAAACAAAAGAACCAAAACGAACAAAACACCCACAGACGATCCTCCCGGCCCCACAAGCCCAAACAGAACATTGAAGTCAGTGTGAGGTCAGTGCGTTTGGTCTGCTTAGCGGCTTAGTCTGATGAGGCTGTCCTTAGTTCTGTTGTTCAGAACTATGTCTGGGCTGAGAATCCAGGAAGGCGTGGCTCGGTCCACGGCGTCCCTTTGTGGTGATGGGGACAGAGGACCCTGGGCAGCCCGTGTCCTGAGCCCACTCCCCATATCTCAGGGGCTGAGGACGCAGTCCTTCAAGGCTCCTCACTCATTTCGTGCTGAAAGATTCTGCTTCCGATCTGTAGCTTCAAGTGCAGGTCCTCAGGGTAAACTCAAGGAAAAAGCAGAGACCACCTGTTGATGACGGGCACCCAAGTCATGAGTCACAGTCAGAGCCCCCAACGTTGGCAGGGATGAGGACAGGCCTGGAGACACAGCGTCAGCCTCAGTGCTTCCTCGGTGACGCCCCTGGGAGGGGACACTGGAAGAACTGACAGATAGATTCTCCCACAGAGCTGGTCTCGTCACCAGGTGATAGGCACGTTAAACCCAGAACTACAACTGTTAACTATTACTGTTAGTTATACTGGCCAAATTCCTTCCTTATCGGCCGTGGGGCAGTTCCCCAAAGCACTAAAGCCTGGAGAACACAAAGCACATCCAGTTACTTAAAAGCAGCCTTTGTTTCCTACAATGAGAGAATAAATCCTTGATGTAGTCCAGTGGCCACCCAGGAGTTCCCAGAAAGAGACTGGCCTCGAAGAACTGTTTCTGTCTCTCTTTTTGCCTTGAATGTGGGACAGACAAGATCAGAGCAGTGACGACGAGAGAACTGTGCACACACAGAGTCCGTGACCAAGAAATAGCTCTGTTTACTCTAACTGTAAATAAACATACAGCGACAAACTTGGCGTTTTCAAAGTCAGACTTAAAAGGACTCAAGAATGTAACAAAGGACAAATACGTTCCCTCTGTTCTAAGAGACCAGCTCCAAGATCTGTCATAGTAACGGATATAAAAGAGAAAACTCGCTTCGTATTTTCTCCCAGTGGGTTTGGTGGCTCACACATATAATCCCAAGCCTCTGGGAGGCTGAGGCATGTGGATTACTTGAGGCCAGGAGTTCAAGAGCAGCCCGGCCAACATGGCAAAACCCCATCTCTACTAAAAATACAAAAATTAGCTGAGTGTGGTGACAGGTGCTTGTAATCCCAGCTACTAGGGAGGCTGAGGCAGGAGAATCATTTGAACTCAGGAGGCGGATATTGCAGTAAGCAGAGATCACACCACTGCACTCCAGCCTGGGCAACAGAGCGAGACTCTGTCCCAAAACAGAAACAAAACAAAACAAAAAAAAACCACTAGCTTTTTGTTTTCTGTCAAAGGAAACCTTTTGCTCTGAGGGATTCATGAGCCTGTAACGTCTCAAACGCATCCACACTGAGCAGCTTGTGTGATGTTAACACTATTTTTTCGCTCTTGTCAAACTTCTCTGCAGGAACTGAAGACCCAGGCAGATACGAGTCACTTGCCTTGAGAACTCTGCCTGACTGAGCTCCCAGATCCCCCAGCCTGTCCTCTCTTCCTTCAGGCCCAGCCTTGAGGACGAGCTTATTCTCTTTTGGTTATTCCCAGAGCACGCTTGTTATCACATAAACACCCCTTCATTTGCCCCATTTCTTCAAAACTAAGACTCTCCTGACAGCACAGTGCACTCAACAACCTTGAACGTCGTGCGCAGCCACGGCCACTCAGCCCTACCTGGGGAGGCGGGGTCCTGCCAGGTGGTGACCCAGAGTTTCCTACTCTCGGGCTGTCCAGCAGGCATCTGAAGAATGTTCTTAGGTTGCTGGTTACACATCAGTCCAAAGCCTCAGGGACGACAAGGATTTTGAAGTTATTCAGGCACCTGAGGCTGGGCTAAGCCTCCCATTGTCACCTGTACCTACATCCCTGTCACCAAGAGGGGCTGGCTCTGTCCCACACACACCTGGGTCTGCACACTCACCTGCAGGCCTGAGCTCCACCCGGGGCTGCTCCACTCCAGCCCGGAAACCTCCCTAGTGAGGCAGGTTGTTCAGTCTCACCTGGGGCTTGGGGTGACCAAATGGAAAGCTGTGGGGTGGACTCACTGGGGGCATCTGGGCACCTGGTGAGATGGGCAGGTATTCTCCCTGAGCGCACAGCTCCTAAGCAGCCAGGCGATTCAGGAGCAGGCCTGTGTCAGATGGGATTTCAGGCCACTCTGGAGAGAAAGCCAGCCCCACCACCGCCATATACATACACACTCCCCTTGCCCTGGGCAGCCTCTCAGCTGCTGGTCCTGAGCCCCCAGGGCTGCAGCAGTTACAAGTCCTCCAGGGCCAGCCCAAGTTGAAGCAGGATCTGGGGCCTCCAGCTGCACCCTGGTACCTCCCCCAGGGCTCTGCCCAGCCCACCCCTGCAGGAGAGGCCCCCTTGGGGCTGGAGCCACAGGAAGGGCTGCTCCCTGGAGAGCTCAGAGTGTCCAGAGGAAACAAAACTACATACATAGGACTCCCAGAGGATCCAGCAGTCCCAGCACCAAGCAGTTATCAAAGGAAACAAGTCAGCACACAGGGACGCCTGCACCCCACGTTCACTGCAGCGCTGCTCAGCTGCTGAAATCCACCTAAATAGGCGTCAACGGCAGAATGGATAAGGAACGTGGTGCACATGATGCAGTACCACTCAGCCATCAAGAGAAGGGAATCCCCTCATGCGGCCACATGGATGGAGCTGGAGGTCACGACGTGAAGTGAAATCAGCCAGGCACAGAAAGACAACGTGCAGGTCCTCACACTCGCGGGGGGCTAACGTGGCTCTCAGGGAGGGAGAGAGTGATACTGACGTGAGGCTGGGGGGGCATGTGGGTTGGGGGGAGCGGATGGAGAGGATGCTCAATGGTACACACGGGTACAGGGAACAGCCTCACATTAACTGCAGTCACCGGCTGCCATGGAACAGCTGTATTTACCGCATTCTCCAAGATAGCCAGAAGAAAAGATTGCAGTGTTCCCACCACGTAGGGGTGACGAGTGCTCCAGGTCAGCGTGCCCTGAACATTCTGATTTGATCATTACACCTTTTTTTTTTTTTTTTTTTTTTTGAGACGGAGTTTTGCTCTTGTTGTCCAGGCTGAAGTGCACTGGCACGATCTCGGCTCACTGCAACCTCCACCTCCCAGGCTCAAGCGATCCTTCTGCCTCAGGCTCCCGATTAGCTGGGATTACAGGCAGCTGCCACCACGTCTGGCTAAATTTTTGTATTTTTAGTAGAGATTTTTAGTAGACCATGTTGACCAGGCTGGTCTCAAACTCCTGACCTCAGGTGATCCACCCATCCCGGCCTCCAAAAGTGCTGGGATTACAGGCGTGAGCTACAGTGCCCGGACAATCATTACACATTTCATACACAGAACAGAACATCATGTGTGCCCCATAAGTCTATACAAATACACTTATTGATAATAAAAAGGAAGAAAGTGTCCCGGGACCCAGGCGGCCAATGACTCAGCGCCGGGCCCTGAACACAGCCACCACCTGGAGGGCATTGGCCGCAGGGGCCTGATGGACATGGCTGATGCAAAGCCTGTGTGCTGGTCCCCAAACTTCCCCTGCCCCTGAGCAGAGCAGGCCAGCCGGGGTCACCCCACCACACACATGAGGAGTTGTTGATACGGAGGCAGCCCCAGGCAGAGGGCAGAGACCGCTGGCAGAGCCGGAACCCCTGCCCTGAAGATGCTGCCTTTGCAGGGATGAGTGGACGCTCACAGACAGGGGAACCAGAGCTGCAGGGACAGAGGCCTGGACACCAAAGAGTGACAACCGGACAACAGGGACTCAGCAGGGACCCAGGAGACAGAATGGGCAAACAGAAGGAACAAAGGAGGGGAGGAGTCTGCACTAAGGGTGCTGGAGATTTTGGACAGAGGGAACCACAAGGTTGAGGACTTCCTGGAGGAGGTGGCACCCATGACAGGAATCCCTGAGGAGCACAGGGGGCAAAGGGCAGACAGGAAGCCGGGAATTGATCCAGAGGGAGGGAGCCACAGGCAGCCCCCAGCACCACTGAGGCCTGATTGCAGGAGCCACTGTGGCCACCACAGGGAGGTCGGGGGAAAGACAGGAGTCAGGAGAGAGGCGAGACCCAATTGAGGCAGGACCCTGGATGCAGAGGAGGGAGTGGGAGGGAGGGAGGGAAGAGCCTGGTGGTGGCAGCATCCAATGGCGACTGTGACCAGGGGCCAGGGCCAGGGACAGTCCCTCTCACTCACCAGAGCCTCAGGACAGGAGACCCAACCTCCCCAACCTCCCAAGCTCCACATGAAGCTGGGTCTGACGCAGCCCTTCTGCCAGCAGCCAGGGGGCAAGGGGACAGTGGGTTCCCTGTTCCGTGGTCACCCAGGCCTGCTGCTAGCTGGACTTGAGGCCTCTGTGTCCCCAGCAGGCAGGCATGTGCTTGGGTCGGGGTGGAGCCTGCCTGGGCAGATATCCTGGGCCCACTCCATCCTTCTGGGCCTCCCGAGGCCACAGGAGACCCAGACAGTTACTGAGTCCAGGGGTGGGAGGGGTTTGGGACTCAGCGCTGCCCCAGGTTGTGACCCTGAGCAAGATATCAGGGCTCTGAGCCTCAGTGTCCCTCCCTTGGGTCAGGGGGTCAGGAGGCCCTGGGGTCAAGCAACTCTGACCTGCCTGGGCCAAGTCCCACTGTGGTGCCCTCCAAGGGGCAGTGTCCTCTAAGGGACAGAGAGCCAGGGGATCCAGGGTCCACTCCCCTCCCTCCCTCCCTCCTTCCTTCCTCACACCCTACCTGGGCGGCCACAGTGCCCCTGTCTGAGGCCCACAGTCCACACAGGACCCCCTTCTCTCATCTTCCCATGGTGACCAGACCCCAGGAACAGGGTCACGTCTGCCTACTCCGGAGAGCACCTCGGCCTTCAAGCGGGGCCAGGGCGTGCCTGCTCTCCATCCTGGCCCACAAGCCCAGGCTTGCACACACAGTTGACTTCCAGCTCTGTCCCTTCAGGTTCATTATAGGGGACCCTAAGTCTCTAGGCCAGCAGAGGGGGTGTGGCCATGCCCCCCAACCCAGCAAGAAATGTGAGACCAGGACAGGCCATCGGTCCCTGGGTGGAGGGGCTGCCTGGAAGACCTTCCCTCCCACCTGCCCCACTGCTGACTCACCTGGAAGGATCCAGAAGCACTGGTGGGAGGGCCTGGGGTCTCCAGGAGGTGGAGGGAAGGGCCCTAAGAGAGGGCCCAGAGGAGTTGTTAGACTTAAATCCTCAGCATTTGTGGAAGGGATGGGACAGGGCTCTAACAGGGAGGGGAAGGGGACCGTCTAGCAGGTGCAGGGGTGGCAGGGCCCAGGGGCTCCTTGGGCAGGGACATGGGACTCTACGCTGCTACAAGTTGAAATGTGACCGGTCAACCCCAGACAAATCCTTGCTCAAAGTGCTGAGTGTTTATGAGCAGGAGGCGGGAATGAGGCCCTAGGGTGAGGGGAGGGGAGGGGGGACCTTCTAGAGGGCACAGGGGTGGTGGGGGAGGGGAGGAGAAGGGGAACTTCTAGAGGGCACAGAGGGAGGGGGAACCTTCTAGAGGGTACAGGGGCAGGGGGGCAGGCGGCCCCATGGGCAGGGACATGGGACATGCAAGGCTGCCATGGCTTGCAGGACTGAGTAGGGATGAACCTAGATGGGGCCCGAATGGAACAAGTCGTGAGCACCTCCAAGGGCAGAGGGGGAGAGGCCTGGGGTCCACTAGGTCTGGGGGCATAGGGAGGACGGAGGCCCGGGGTCCCTGAGGCCTCTCCTGCAGATGATGGCTGCTGCCATGGAGTGGCCGGCCCTGTAGACCATAAGGCATGTGAATGGTCATGGAGCGGAGAGGGGTGACCAGAGCCCTGGGCGCAAGCAGTTCAGGACAGGGGAGGCAGAGCCAGGTCTGTGCCCACAACGGGGGTTCCTGGAGCTGCTGCTGGGAGCAGGGCCCCCCTAGCCAGTCCACCTGCCATGACAGATGGAGACACTGAGGCTCAGAGAGAGGCAGATGTTTGCTGAAGGCCACAGCCATCAGGAAGGGGTAGGAGCCATGGAGGGCACAGGAAGGAAGGAGAGAGGTGGGGAGAGCCTCACAGGAGACCACAAGGACTCTCCTGCCACCACCGCCCACAGCCGGTCCCTGCCCCAGGAGGACAACTGTGCTATGGACCAGCCCCAGGGCAGTCTGTGTCCCCCAGGCAGAGCTCTAGAATCGGGGAGCCACCATCCCCGCTCTGGCTGGCCTGAGCCCCAGGTCACAGCCACAGCCAACAAGGTCATCCCATATCGGGACTGAGGAATGCACTCCCAGCTAGAGGGGCCCTCGCTGTGGTGGGTTCCCTGGCAGGGGTCTGAGCTCCCAGCTGGAGGGGCGCTGGCTGTGGCGGGCTCCCTGGCAGGGGTCTGGACACATCAGACATTCTTCACATACCTGAGGGCCCCAGAGAGAGAGAGACCGAGTCCCATGCCTGTCCTCTCTCCTGACCTGACCCACGGGAGGGGCAACTGAGAACCCCGCAGGGAGGGACAGCACAGGCCCAGGGTAGACAGGGGAGCTGGGAACTAGCGAGGGGCACCTGGGCAGGTTCCGGAGGAGGCCAGAGACGGGGAAGTAATCAGAGGAAGACGGCTGCGATGGAACCAGGCTGAGAGAGAACAGCTGAGAGCAGGCAGAGCCTCTGCCCACCCGGCCCGGGGATGACGGCGCAGGACAATCACCTGGGGGGCTCCAGCCACGGACCCCGACCCGGACCTGGACCCGGACCTGGACCCCGACCCGGACCCAAACCCAGACAGCCCAGGAAGATGGAGCCAGGACCAGCGCCCACAGATCTGCAGACTCGGGCGCCTGCAGGACAAATCCTCAGAAGATGAACAGTCCCCTGTCCCGGACACACGTCCTGAAGACCAAAGCAGGACCCCCAGATACAGGAATGGACCAGGAAGCATCCCAGTAACTGCCCTGTGCTCCAGCCCTGGACTGAGACTACCGGTGTCCAGGCGGTAGGAGGCTGGAGAGACTGAGGAGTCCCCCGTCCTCGGGTGGGGAGACAGCACCATGTCAGGTAAACAGCCCCCCAAGCCACTGGCCCTGGCCCAGGCGTGGGAAGCATCCAAGAGTCATCAGGGAGGCCTTGGGCTGTCCTGAGCTCGAGGCCTCTGGGTGGGGACGGGCTCCACCCTCCATATGCTGGGTTTTCTGGGAGCCTCCCAGGGAATGAGGCCAAGGCCCAGGACTGCTTTAAGTTTGGAGAGGAGCAGGCTCCTTGGCCTGGGTCTCCGCCGTGCATTTGGGCAGCAAGACCAAGAGTAGGACCCACTGAGGCACCGTCAAGGAGCCCAGCCAGACCCTCGGGCCTCGCTCCTTATGCCCCTCCCCCAGCCAGGATTGGGTCCTGCAGGGCTCACCTGCTGGCCTGAGTGAGTCCAGCTGGGAGGGCTGGGAGGCCAGAGGGAGGGGCTGGGCCGCAGGAAGGCCAGGCTGGGAGGCAGGAGGGCAGAGCTGGGAGGGCAGCCAGCTCCAGGGGCCCGTGCCTGTCCCGGACCCAGTGGGAGCAGCAGGTGCATGGGCAGCCCCTCCCATAGGCACCAAGGCTTGGTGAGGTTGGGGCCGGTGGGGACCACCTGGGACAGGCCACGCCCCAGGCCCCTCCCTTCAAGTGTCTTCACTCCTTCTGAACCTCCAGTCTCCCCAACAGCAGCCTCCTAAAATCTTGCTTCCTGTGGGCACACTCAGAGACTCCATATCCCTCCCCACTGGCAGGACCTCAGGTGCTGACCGCTTGCGACCATGTCCCCCTGATCAGAAGGAACTGAGGCCCAGAGTGTGGCAGAACCCGCTGAGGTTCCCCTACTGTCAGCATCACAGCTGGGCCCTGGGTTGAGCACAGTGGGTGTCCTGGCCCTGCGCCCAGCCTGCCCGGAGCCTCCCGCTCCCCCTCACCTGCACCCGCTGGAGCAGCAATGTTACCACTCACGTTGCTCAGAGGAGAGGAGCCGAGGCTGAGAGGCCAACGACCTGGCTTGGGTCTTGAGTTCCGCGCTGGCAGCCGATGCCCCAGCGCCCCCAGCAGCCCTGCCCACTCTCTCCAGACTCCCTGCGCGGTAGAAGAGCACGTGCGGCCGGCTTCCCTCTGCGGCTCCAGGAGGCTCCTGTGGCGCACACTTGCTCAAAGTGACCTTACAGACGCTGTTGATGCAGTAATCCCACTTCTAGGAAGATAGTGCTTTAGGTAAAATCTTTTGGTTGCCTGTGCTAGATGATCCAACGTTAAAAGGTCTTAAGAGAAAGAAGACATAGTGGGGCATCTTAGTGGTGCATTTAGATGAACATTCCAGGAGAGCTTCAGGTAGGGCTGGATCCAGGGCCCTACCACATTCACCAGGCCCCCCAGTGCCGTCATTCTAGGGCCTCCTGTGCCTACAAGCTATCTGTGTGCAGCTCCAGTAAGAGGATGCCTCTGTCATGGAGACCTCCCTGATCCTGTCTGACCTGCACTGTGGATTCTGGAGACCCAAGGTCCTGCCAGGCCAGGCTCTTTCCTTTTCCTCAAAGTGTCCTGTGTCCTGGGTGAGGCTGAGGTGCTGCCTTTACTGACAGGCTCGGGGGTGTCTCTGATCCTGAAGTAGCAAGGCTCTGCCACCCCCAGGGGCCTGTGACCCAGGCCTGGCCATGTTAAATGTTTGTCTAATCATGAATGGAACTGATGTCTCAGGTGAACTGAAGGATGATATAAAATCCCTGTTTGCTTCTAGGATAACTGATGTTTCAGTAGGAGGTTCTCTCCCTACTCTTTTTCTCTATACATTCAGTGTGTCTACAGAGTGAAACGATACCCGTCACTGACACGACTTTTCTCGTGGCTACAGATGGTATTTTCCCTGGAAATCTTCCTCCAGCTTTGGGAGTGGTCTCAAGTGTGGGGGCATCAGAATTGCTTGGGGTGCCTGGGAAAACACAGATCCAGCCTGTAGATTGTATTAGCTCATGGATGATTTGATTCACCACGAGGTCTGAGAAGCATTTGCTCTACAATGTTATTTTTTAAATTATTTCACTACAATTGTTGATTTTTGTTTTTGTTTTTTGAGACAGGGTCTCTCTGTCACCCAGGCTGGAGTACAGTGGTGCAGTCATGGTTCACTTCTGTCTTGAACCTTTGAGCTCAAGGGATCCTCCTATCTTAGCCTCCCAAGCACCTGGGACTACAGGTCTGCACCACCACACCTGGCTGAGGTTTTTAGTTTTGTAGAGATGGGGTTTAACTATGTTGCCCAGGCTGGTCTCAACCTCCTGGGGTCAAGCAATCCCCTAGCCTCAGCCTCCCAAAGTGCTAGGATTATAGGCATGAGCCGCTGTGCCTGGCTGACAGTTTGATTTTTCATATGCCATTGAAGTCATTTTACCTCATGGTTTCAAAATACTTTTTGGTCTTCTTAGCAGTTTAAAAATATTGTTTTGTTCTTTTTTTCTCCTGAGTTTGGAACATTCCTGTTACTAATTACATTTCTTTTTAGACAGGTGCATGCTACTACACCCAGCTAATTTTTGTATTGTTTTATTTTGTTTTGTTTTGGTAGAGCTAGGGTCTTGCTATGGTACCCAGGCTGGTCTTCAACTCCTAGGCTCAAGCAGTCCTCCTGCATCAGCCTCCCGAAGTGCTGGAATTACAGGCTGAGGCAGCGTGCGAGCCCTAATTACTTTTATTAGGCCAAATTCCTTGTGTGGAATTCCTGTGCTTTGCACACAAATTGTCAGGTTGGCCCCAGAAAGGTGGATTCCGTTTTCCCCTTTCCGTGCCTACGTGGGTGACCAGTGTCCCGAATCCTACAGGAGCTGTTGTTGATCTTTGTCCTCTATTCTCTGAGATAAAGTCCACCATGAATTTCTGCTGCTTTTATTCATTGTCGGTCCACACATAGGGACAAAGTGCTGTGCTCTCCTTAGAAGGCCATTTGCTAAGTGAGAACTCCGGGGAGGGCGGGCCTGAAGGAGCGCTTGCTGTCAGTCATTTCGATCAGGGACAGGGCAGAGTCCACTGTCACGGGTGGAGCTGCCCAGTCATTCCCCACCCCTAGGAAGTCTGGGCTGACTAAGGGGGTGCTTAGAAGGGAACCCCTGGGGGTTGGAGGTCTCTTAGCTGCATATTTCCCTGTTATCAGTGTTGAAGTTAAATACAGAGATGAATCCTTGAAATTAAAATGTTTTATTTGGGGAAAGGAGTGTAATTTGTGGGTATCTGTAGCCTGGGTGGTTTAGGATGTCCAAAGAATGAAGAAAGGCTGGAGGTTTTATAAAGAGAAGAAATAGTACTACTGCTCTGTGAGGAAGCTCATTGGCGCTGGTGAGTTTGGGGAGCTGGCAAGCTCCGACTGGCTGGTCCTGCTGCAAGGGCAGAGGGTGAAGCGAGTGAGTTGTGTCAGCGGGTTGTTTAGTAGGCGTGAGGTAAACTGGGCTCAGGGGGCGGCAGCAGTTTCAGCAGCCGGGCTTACAGAGAATGCCATTCTAGGAGAAATTCTACGTGCCCCGAGTGCTCCTTCCGCCGGCCTCTTGACCCTCGATTGCGTAGGACAAGAATGACCCAGTTTGTGTGATTAGCTTTACATTTTTCCCTTTTGATCAAGATGTTTCTCTGAAAGCATCGCTAACCAGCCATTCTGCAGCCAGGCTCATCTGTCCCTGGTGCTGCGACGGGCCTGTGCCAGCTGTCCCTGTCCCACATTGCAGGGAACATGGGGGGGCTCTATGTCAGCAACCTGGGCCACATTTGTGTAATCACAAGGCCAGAAGGAAAAAATGTCTCAAAGCAGTCTTTTTTTTTTTTTTTTTTGAGACGTAGTTTTGCTCTTATAGTCCAGGCTAGAGTGCAATGGCACTATCTTGGCTCACTGCAACCTCTGCCTCCTGGTTTCAAGCAATTCTTCTGCCTCAGCCTCCTGAATAGCTGGGATTACAGGCATGCGCCACCATGCCCAGCTGATAATTTTTCTTTCTTTCTTTCTTTTTTTTTTTTTTTGTAGAGACAGGGTTTCACCATGTCGGCCAGGCTGATCTTGAACTCCTGACCTTAGGTGATCTGCCCGCCTCGGCCTCCCACAGTGCTGGGATTACAGGCGTGAGCCACCGCTCCTGGCCTCAAAGCAGTTTCATCTGGAGTCCAGTATTAAGTTTGATTTCATCTGCTTTATAGGCATTAGTCATTACCTGGAAGTGCTGAGCAAGTATTATCCTGTTAGGAGAGTTGGCTTCGTTGAGATTAGACAGGCAGTAAGAACAACATTTAAAAATTATAATGAAAAAATTGGCAACAATATAATAAACTTAGTTCCTAGAAATGGTTTTTGAACTAACAGCCCAAGCCTAAGGGCAGTAAATTAAACAAAAGGCCTGTGATAGCCACTCTGTGGTATTCCATACAGGATCGAATTAAACTAGTGGACGCCAGCTTTATAAAAGGGACCACCAGCACAATTTGAACAAAAAATTGTGTTAGGGAAAATGCCAAATGTGCCCACTAGGTGGACTAAAAGGATTGTTTTTTTTAGGTCAGGTTTTCTCAAGTTACCTATAGCAGTTACTTATTGTGAAATTTTAATTATAGCATTATCCTGCCAAGTGAAATAGTGGCATTGAGAGGGTGAGAGTCTCATTACTATATGGAGCCTTATAACAACATCCTAGGAAAACCCATTTTTTAAGGTTTATTTTTCAACTTTTGTTTTTAGGTAGTGGAGTCTCATCATGTTGCCCAGGCTGACATTTAACTCCTCCGGCCTCAGCCTTCCAAGTAGCTGGGACTACAGGCACCATGCCTGCTGGAAAAGCTGTTTGTAGCAGGGAAAACACCAGCTTCTCCTCTTGGTTTGTGGTTTGGTTGTCTCTGATTACGGCGTCATGCAATTTGGTGAACTTTTGGTGTGGTTCATATATCAGGCGTAAGACTTGTTTTTTACTTCATTAATTTTGTTTTTTATTTTTCTATTTTAAATTATTTCATACTAGTTTATTTAGGGGTTCCATTTTCACTCCTTAATAGATTTTTCTGTATTTTTTATAAGCTTCTTTACTCATAAGTTCATCTAGTTCTTCTTTTTTTTTTTTTTGAGACAGTTTTGCTCTTGTCGCCCAGGCTGGAGTGCAACGGTACGATCTTGGCTCACTGCAACCTCTGCCTCTCGGGTTCAAGTGATTCTCTTGCCTCAGCCTCCTGAGTAGCTGGGATTACAGGCGCCTGCCACCACGCCCAGCTAATTTTTGTATTTTAGTAGAGACAGGATTTTGCCACGTTGGCCAGGCTGGTCTCAAACTCCTAACCTCAGATGATCCACCTACCTCAGCCTCACAAAGTGCTGGGATTACAGGTGTCAGCCACCACACCTGGCCAAGTTCATCTAGTTCTGAAGAGTTACTCAGTGTCATCTCGATCGGCCAAACATCTTTATAACAACATTTTTTGATAAGTTCTGTGTTTTCTGCAAGAGCTTCATTAATTTCAGTTACTTCTCCTCATAAAGGAGAATGGAGTTCACTAACAGCTTTCACACTTTCCAAAGCACCAAATTCATCCTGTTTGTTCAATTTTGTCCCAGCTTCAGGCAGACTACAGTAAAAACATCTCCCAACGCTTCCTGTGCAAAATGCCTGATTCACACTGTTCCCATACCATTTCCTGTTGTTCTCCAATCATGCTTCCTTGTGAATTCATGCACTGAGAGCAGAGCAGGTTCCGTGTGCAAACCGTGCCCACCCCCAGCCACCAAGACCTCGGCCGGTGAGGCATGGCAGGTGCCAAGGCCCCGCTCAAGCTGCAGACCACAGCCCACACACACTGCGCCACCCAGTGCCATGTTTATAGGGAGGGGTGCAAAGGATCCCCATGCTGCGCTTTGGTTACTGTTTTTTTGTTTTTATTTTTCTAGAGACAGAGTCTCGCTCTGTTGCCAGGCTGGAGGTGCAGTGGGGCAATCCAAATTCACTGCAGGCTTGAAGTAGCTGGGACTATAGGCGTGTGCCACCACACCCAGCTAATTTATTTTTTGTAGAGACAGGGGTCTCGCTATGTTGCCCAGGCTGGAGTGCAGTGACACAATCATAGCTCACTGCAGCCTCTAACTCCTGGGCTCAAGTGATTCTCCCACCTCAGCCTCCCAAGTAGCTGAGACTACAGGTATTAATATATGCCATAGCACCTGGCTAATTCATTTTATTTTATTATTTGCAGAGAAGGGGTCTCACTTTGTTGCCCAGACTGGTCTCAAACTCCTGGCTTCAAGCGATCCTCCCGCCTTGGACTTTGTTTTGTAATATCTGTTTAGTTTTAGCTTAGTGGGCTTCAGGAACAGAGCACTTTTCATTTTGGTAATTTTATGGAAGAAAGTTGGATTGGAGGTACCTAGAAGAATTTAGGATTTAGTCGAGTCTAAAGTAGATAAGAACTCAAAAATAGTGCATAGAGTTAAAATCTAATAACAGGTGTATTATAGCTTTTTTTTTTTTTTTAAGGAATATAACTCTTTTTTTACCTTGATCATATAGGAATTTCAGATGAAAAATCTCTTGAGGCTAGAAAGTCAAACCAAGTAAGACTTTAGATTTTACTCATAGTCCTAAGGTTCTTGGGCCTGCCAGAAAATGACAGTTTTTATTAACTTACTGTGAGGCTGAGAACCCTTGAAGTCAGATATTTTATGTGTATTTTAAAATATGACATTTTAGTCAGTCTTGGTAGTAAAACCAGTGTTTTTCATTGTATTTTGTTATAAAGAGAGCATATTTTATTGGACTTATATAAATAACCATATTGTCATACATATACTTACATATAGTTTTCACATTTTGGAGGAATCAAGTGAGGAGATAAAACACAAATTTTTTATCTTTGTTTATAAAAATTTATTTTATCAAATTGTAGTAAATTATAGATAGCTTAAAAGAGAAGATTTTCTTTTTTTTTTTTTTGAGATGGAGCCTCGCTCTGTCGCCCAGGCTGGAGTGCAGTGGTGCGATCTCGGCTCACTGCAAGCTCGGTCTCCCAGGTTCACACCATTCTCCTGCCTCAGCCTCCTGAGTAGCTGGGACTACAGGCACTGCCACCACGCCCGGCTAATTTTTTTTGTATTTTTAGTAGAGACAGGGTTTCACCGTGTTAGCCAGGATGGTCTCGATCTCCTGACCTCATGATCTGCCCGTCTCAGCCTCCCAAAGTGCTGGGATTACAGGCGTGAGCCACCACGGCCAGCCATTCTTGTCCATGTATTCTGGTAAAGATATATACAGGTTCTGTTGTGCATGGAGCAAGTTGCTGGGTCACAGGGTTTGGGTAGGTTCCGCTTTAGTGGACACTTCCAGACAGTTTTCCCAGGTGTTTGTACAAAGTGCACTCCCACTAACAAAGCGTGATGCCTCTGGGTGCCATCCTGGCCAACACTTGATATTCTCGGTTGTTTCCATTTTAGCCAGTGGTGGGTGCATAATTGCATCAAATTTTGATTTTACTTGACATTTCCTTGATGACTGAGGAAGTCAAACACTTTTTCATATTCTTATTAGCCATTTGGAAGTGTACGTTTTTGACATTCCCATTTCAATCTTAAGAAGCCAATTTTTCTACTGGGTCCCTGTCTTGGTATGATTGATTTGTAGGAGTGCTTTGTGTTTTCTGGACGCTAGTATTTTTCAGATACACGTATTAAGGTATCTTCTGGAATTGTGCAACGTCCCTTTTTACTTTATTGCTGGTGTTAAATAAACAGAGAGGATGCCATTGGTTTGGACTGAGCTTCTGCACTAGGACCAACAGACCAAGCCAAAATGCAGCTACTCATGCAGGGAGTTTCACATCACTGAGCAGACACTAAGTTGTTTATCTGACCCTCTTTCAGGAGACAGAGAGAGGGAGGGAGGGATGGGGGGGGAGAGAGAGAGAGAGAGAGACCCCAAATTCCCAGATAGGCCAGTTTTAGCCGGGCTGATAAGGGAAGTCCACTGTGCTTTCACCATGACAAGGAAAGTGACTTCGAGATGACCAATCCGCTTTTTGGTCTCTGTTCCTGCTTTCTTCCACCCCTTCCTGCCAACCTCTCCTGCTCAGCTCATCCAAATGCTCCTTCTATTTCCTGAGAATGAGGGGTTGTCCAAGTCTAGAATTGCAGATAAAAACCTATTCAATCTTAACTGAATTTGTTGTATTTTGTCATTTGACATTAGTGACTTTGAGGAATACAGGTTTTCATTTTAGCTGTATTCTTTCTTTCTTTCTTTCCTTCCTTCCTTCCTTCCTTCCTTCCTTCCTTCCTTCCTTCCTTCCTTCCTTCCTTCCTTCCTTCCTTCCTTCCTTCCTTCCTTCCTTCCTTCTTTCTTTTTTAGACAGGGCCTTACTCTGTCACCCATGCTGAGTTCGATAGCACAATCTCCTCTCACTGCAACCTCAACCTCCTGGGCTCAAACGATCCTCCAACGTCAGTCTCCCAAGTAGCTGGGACTGCAGGTGCACACCACCATACCTGGCTAATTTTTGTATTTTTTGTGGAGACAGGGTTTCATCATATTGCCCAGGCTGGTCTTGAACTCGTGGGCTCAAGTGATCCACCCACCTCAGCCTCTTGAAGTGTTGGGATTACAGGCATGAGCCACCATGCCTGGCCCATTTTAACAGTATTCTCCTTACCTTTCCCTGCTTTGTGGGGGGAGACAAAAGGAGCAGCCCTGTCCCCAGAAGCTGGTGGTGACACAGCTGGGCTGGGTTATTCTCCTGTCGGACAGGAGCCACCTCACAGAACACCAATATCAGACGGGGTGTCTCTGAGACGGCGACAGAATTAGACAAGACAAGGCCACTTTAAACTTTGTCCGAACACAGACAAAAGCAAGGTCACTGTGCCACCCTCAAATTCCCAGCCAGCCCCTCTGTTGGCAAAAATGAGTGATAGCAGCTGCTTTATGGGTTCTCCATTCTTCTCTGCCCACTGCCGAGGAGCTTTGTTGAGACGCCTGATCACAGAACCAGCCTGAGTTCTGACAGCATCCACACTACAGGGAACCCCTGATTCTTCACACCCTCCCCCAAGCCCCCAGTTCTGGCTCAGTGTGGGTACAAGTTCTTTCTAACCCCTCTGAGCGCATGTCTGGCGCTTCCTGTGGTGCCTGCTCTTCCTCTCTGCGATGCATAAGCTCAAACTGCTCAGCTACAAGTACGTCCAGTGGCCTTTAGCTGGAGTGTTGACAGGAAGAAGCATGTGTGTGTTAAGAAATTTTTGCATCAAAGTCAAGCACGCATGCTGCCGGAAGGACAACCAACAATCCGGTTTGCCTAGAACTGAGGGTGCCCTCAGACCTCAGGGTTTCCACTTCAAAGCTGGCAGGATCCCAGGCCAGCTGGAACAAGTTGGTCAACCTAGCTGTCTTACTGAGGCTTTCTACCCATCTCTGCAGATCTTAAGCTTCTACTTTGTAGATTTGGGGGTGCTGGGGACAGCATTTGACAGCCAGGACCTGCCCAAGAAGGAGAATCCAATAAGAGGCCCCAGAACGTTTTTAAACTATTTGCACTCAGTTTTCAAGTGCATATGTTAATTATGTCAATTATAATGCAGACTGACTGAGCTGGGCTCCCTCTGTTTCTATATAAAATTAAGTTACCCAGGAAACACTATCTCTTATTTTAAAAACTTTGGTAAGTAGGTCATAAATACATTTAGAACTACATGGAAATTAAATGTTACTATTACATACAATGCTATAAGTGACTTAAAACATGCAAATCTGGTGGAATTCTGTGTCAAATTGGCTAAATAGCCTTTCAAATAGCAAAAGTAACTCTCAGAACACAGTCTGCACAAATCACAGCACTCAGTGCCCCTGCGGGAGGGGCCTGTTCTGCCCACCCACGGCAGCATGATCTGTGGTGCTCAGGCAGCCCTGCCATGGGGCAACAGAGGGGAGAGGCCTCCAGATATCATTCCAGGAAACCATGAAACCCCACCGTGCACTCATGGAACCCCTGGCCAGAGAGAGGCTCAGCCCATTCTCCATTTTGACTTTCTTTAAAAATGACATCCGGCCCTATAGATATATAAAAGCCAGGAAATTGTGCACTCTGCGTGAATTATATTTGAATAAGGTGTTATTTAAAAAGAGCACAAGGCCGGGTGCGGTGGCTCACGCCCTTAATCCAACACTTTGGGGAGCTAAGGCAGGCAGATCACCTGAGGTCAGGAGTTCAGGACCAGCCTGGCCAACGTGGTGAAATCCCGTTTCTACTAAAAATACAAAAATTAGCCGGGCCTGGTGGCAGGCGCCTGTAATCCCAGCTACTTGGGAGACTGAGGCAGGAGAATTGCTTGAACCTGGGAGGCAGATGTTGCAGTGAGCCGAGATCGCACCAATACACTCCAGGCTGGGTGATACAGTGACACTCTGTGTCAAAAAAATAATAAAATAAAAAAGTGAAAAGAGCACAGATTCCTAGTTTTGATCCTTAGTGAGATGTCACCATTGAGGGGACTGGGGAGAGTACAGGACTCTACTATTTTGGTAACTTCCTGTGAGTCTATACTTTTTCAAAGTATTAATACAAAGCTTTTTAAATCATTAGGTAATCACAATTGGAATATTTAGTAACTCCAGTTGAATAATTGAGGAAATCATTGAAAATATTTAAAAGTGACCCTGGCCCCATTTTCCAGCACACACCTGAGGCCCTGGGTGCTGAGGGAGCCATGGGACCTCCTTCCCTGGGGTGGACCCTCCTGTATCCCAGGACTTCTGGCACCGGCTCTCTCTAGGGACCCCATGAGGTGGGCGGGGTCCTCACACTGCGCCCTCTTCCCACCCTGCCCACTGCAGCTCAGGGCCAGAATCCTGGGGTTCCACACCCAGCCCCACCCATGTTTGATTCTCCTGGTCTCTACTGCACCCGTCATTGCAACCCTGGGTCAATTCTGGAAGGCCTCCTGGGTGCAGGGAGGGGCAGGACCCTTGCCCTTGCTCGCATGTGGCGGCATCCCCCTGGCAGCGGAAAGGGCCCTCCCCTGGCCACATCTGTGCAGGTTCCAATAACCGGTCACACGGGAACATGTGGGCGTAGCATTAAAAAAATGCCCCGAGTTAATTTCCTGGGCCCAGCTCCTTTCTGCTTCAGATTTCAGCCTCTTAGGGGAATAAGCCAGGAAGTGGGCTCGGGCCACAGATACAGGAGTGGGAGGAGAGTAGGTGGGAGGACCCGTGTGGTCAGACCAATACTCCCACTGAAACCAGATCCTACGGTGGACTCGGTGTTTTAAAATGTGTCTTTTTGAAAGACTGGAGAGCTGGCAAGGTAATCAGGCCCTAGGGAAGGGAGGCAGGACTCTGTGGGGTCAGCCCAGGAGAGTTTAGGGGTGGATGAGAACATTGATTGCCATGGGCTCCAGGGGAGGGGAAACAGAACACAAACCCCTGTGTGCCCAAGTGGAGTGTCCCCAAGGAAGTCCCCTCCACATTGTACTGTGTGCACAAGGGTCTCACAGTCACAGTTGGGTCACCCAGAGTGAACCTACACTTGGCAAATGCTTCCCCCGGAACTCACATTTCCTACTGTGAGAAATGTGAGAGATAAACGAACCTGTCCAAACCCAAAGAACGGACTCAGAGACCCAGACAACAACAAAAGTGAGAGGTTTTTGTTTTTTGTTTTTTGTTTTTGAGATTTTCGTGCCCGGCCCGAAAATGAGACTTTTAATGACGGTCTTGCAAGATCAGGTGTCTGATGAGCTGGCACACCCAGCACAGTTTCAACAAGCAATTTATCCCCTAGTGCGCAGGTCCCTCCCCCGGTTCCTCACAGGCTGAGTACTGTGGGATCACAATCTTCCTGGACGTCTCACTCTGTCGCCCAGGCTGGAGCTCAGTGGTGCAATCTCGGCTCACTGCAACCTCTGCCACCCAGGTTCAAGTGATTCCCCTGCCTCAGCTTCCCAAGTAACTGGGACTACAGGCACCCGCCACCACACCTGGCTAATTTTTGTGTTTTTAGTAGAGACGGGGTTTCACCATCTTGGCCAGGCTGTTCTTGAACTCCTGACCACGTGATCCACCCTTCTGAGCCTTCCAAAGTGCTGGGATTACAGACTTGAGCCACTGTGCCCGGCCCGAAAATGAGACTTTTAATGACAGTCTTGCAAGATCGGGTGTCTGATGGGCTGGCACACCCAGCACAGTTTCAACAAGCAATTTATCCCCTAGTGTGTAGGTCTCTCCCCTGGTTCCTCACAGGCTGAGTACTGTGGGGTCACAACCTTCCTGGACGTCGCCTATTGGCTGTTGGGCAGGGGCTTTAGGTGTTTTCTTTAGGGTTGTCTTGCTGCATTTTGTTGCAGCCCACAATGCATTGCAATCCTAGTTAGCTCAGGGGCTCTTCAAGTATTTGACTTATGACCTAAGTAGCTGGGCAGGCTGTTAAGAACAGACAAAGGAAGCTATTTTGCAGGCTAGTAAACTTTCATTTTAGACTAAACTTTTTTGGTTTGGATGAGGGCAACTAAGAGGGAAGCAGGAGAAGGGGCAGGGGGACGCTGAAAAGCAGGCATCAGCCATCCAAGCAGGGGCCTAGTATATCTTGTTTCTTCTGTAGTTTGCTGACCCAAGCCGATTCAAGGCCCATTGTCTTGGAAATGGACCACTGTATACATTATTTCCTTCACTGCTAAGTGTAATAAACTGACTCCAGCCAGGGCCTGGCAGAAGCACATGTGCAACCTCTGGGGAAGGTGCTCACCTTGCAGGCCTCAGAATATTGCAGCCATTGAAGCAGGAAATTTCCCCTGACCCCTTCGTGGGCAGGAACTGAAGTGCAGGCACTGGAGGTAGCTGGCAGCTTCGGCACCAGCAGGGGAAAACTCCACTCACCCAAACCCCTTGTGTTCAACCCTTGTGGGAGGGAACAGGCAGGTGAGCAGTTGCAGTAGCCAGGGTGAGTGCTTTCGAGTGTTAGCTGGGGCAAAACTGCATGGGCCCTGCAGCAGCATCTGGGAGAAGTACCCATGACCCTCAAAGCCCCAGAAGGAATGTTACAGTCAGTGCTCTTTTAGTTCTGCCATCCACAGATGGCTTAAGTGTTAACAGCTCAGTGGGCCCTCTGCCTTTTCTCATGAGGTGGCTGCTTTCCACCAGTGTGGGCAGGGGGTCAGTGTGACAGCCTTTTGCATCTGCACCCATGGTACCTCAGCTCTTGTTTGGCGTCCAGGTCACACAAATTGAAGGGTGGTGAATGCGGGGGATTTTATTGCCAATGAAAGTGGCCCGCATCAGGAAAGGGAGTTGGAAAGGGGATGGAGCAGGAAGGTGATCTTCCCCTGGAGCGATGCCATCAAGCCATCTCTCTGAAGTCAAGCTGCTTCTCTCCAACATCCAACTGTACTCTCTGATGTCCAGATGCTTCTCCTCTTCTCTGCTCTCTGCCAGTGGAACCTGGGGTTTTTATAGGCACAGGATGGGGGGTGGGGGCGGGCCACGGGTGGTTTTGGAAAAGGCAACATTTGAGCGGGAAAACAGGAAGGCATGTTCTCACTTTGGGCCGTGGTTCCAGTCTTCAGGTTCGGGCCTTCACTGGGGACCTGCCCTTTTCTGTCCAGAATTTCCTTGCCTCCTGTCCCTATCATTCCCCACCTTGGAAGAGGCATATCTAACTGCTGTTAGAATATGAACAATGATTGATCTTAGCTACTTCTTGCTGACAGGGGGCGTTGTTTTGGGGAGATCAGTTTTCTCCTTCGTCTCTGAGATGTTTATTTGCACCATCACTCATATCTGGCTCTTCCCAGAGTCCTCTCTTCCTACTGTAGCTCATGATAGATCTTCAGATGTTTGGTGGGCACCCACACAGGCACCTGATTGTCACCTGGAGAAACACAAGCAAATCCTCTTCCCCATGTAATTATCCGCCCTTGGATTAAGTTTAGTTAAAGGGCCAGGGAGGTTAGTATGTGCTCTAATATGAGTGACATAGAAAGGGGAATGCCTTTGTTGTACTGATTGCTGTAAAGAATGAAATAGAAGATTAAGTTGGTCATCAGTCACATTTTGAATTCAGGCACATTCAATATTTTGCGTGGCTTGCACTACATAGACTGAATCGGAAGCAATGTTTACTGGCTGTTTAAAAATTTTTAACACTATTATTACAGCCATAAGTTCAGCCCTTTGAGCAGAAGCAAAGTCAGTTTGAAAAACTTGCTGTTGAGGTCCTGCAAATGAGGCTTTTCCATTACTAGATCCATCAGTGAAAACAGTAATGGCCCCTTCAACAGGGGCTTTTTGAGTAATGGAAGGCAATATCCATGATGTTAATTTAAGAAATTGGAATATTTTGGATTTAGAATAATGATTATCAAGAACACCAGTAAAACCTGCCAAATTAACTTGCCATTCCTGGGAATTAATATAAGCCTGCTGAATTTGTTGTTTGTTTAATGGAACTATAATTTGATTTGGATTATATCCCATTAACTTTGTTGTGCACAGCCTTGCTTGTCCTACTAGTACAGCAATTTGATCTAAGTACAGAGTGAGCATTTTAGCTGTATTGTGAGGTAGAAAAAGCCACTCAACCAGATCGTTCTGTTGAACAATAACTCCTGTAGGTGAATGTTTAGTAGGAAAAACTAAAAACTGTAATGGCTGCATAGGGTTAATTCAAGTCACTTGTGCTTGTTGAAAATTTTTTTTCAATTAATTGAAGTTTCTCTAATGCTTCTTTGGATAGAGAATGTTTTCTGTTAAGGTTCGAATCACCTTGTAAGGTAGAAAAATGACGAGACATAGCATAAGTAGGAATGCCTGAAGTGAGACGAATCCAATTAATGTCTCCTTATAATTTTTGAAAATCATTTAGAGTTTTTAAATTATCTCTTCTAATTTGAACCTTTTGAGGCTTAATAGTACTTTGTTCTACTTTCATTCCTAAATACTGAAAGGGAGCAGAAGTTTGGATTTTTATTAGGGGCTATGATTAATCCCACTGCAGTTACAGTGTTTTCCAATTGTTTAGAATAACATTAATTCTTCTCTAGTTTCAGTTGAACATAAAATATCATCCATTTAATGGAGAATATAGCATTTTTTGAATTGTTCTCTAACTGGTTTAATAGCTTTTCTGACATAAGTTTGACAAATTGTTGGACTATTTAACCTGCCTTGTGACAGTACTTTCCAATGGTATCCGTCCACTGGTTCTTTGTTATTTATAGCGGGAACAGTAAAAGCAAATTTTTCATAATCTTGAGTAGCTAAAGGAATGGTAAAAAAGCAACCTTTTAAATCTATTACTATGAGAGGCCAGTATTTGGGGATCATTGTTGGAGGGGGCAGCCCTGGTTGCAGTGTGCCCATGGGTTGAATCACAGCATTAACGGCCCTCAAGTCTGTTAACATTCTCCATTTCCTTGATTTTTTCTTAATAACAAATAGGAGAATTCCAAGGAGAGAAAGTAGGCTCCATGTGTCCCTTTTGCAATTGTTTCTGTGCCAATTTTTTGAAGCCTCCAGTTTTTCCTGTTTCAGCAGCCATTGCTCCACCCAAACTGGTTTGGCAGTTAATCAAACAAGAGGAATGGGAGCTGGAGGCTCAGCAATGGCCGCTCCTAAAAATGATACCCTAATCCAGTTCAATCCATTTGCCTTTTTAGTTCTAAAGATTCTGGTTGGCCACTTTCATTTTTCCCGGTCCCTTTTCTGGGAGATATCCCATTTTTCTCATCATTTGTTTACTGTTATTACTACACTGAGCCATAGGAATAGATATTTCAGCACCCCATTGTTGTAGTAAGTCTCTACCCCATAGATTGACAGGACTAGGTATAATAATAGGTTGAATTGTCCCTTCTTGGCCATCTAGCCCTTAGCATGGCAAAATTAAAGAACTTTGAAAAACTTCTGAGGCAGCCCCTACCCCAACAATACCAATGGATGCCTCTTGTTTTGGCCAATGCCAGGGCCATTGATTTAAACCAATAATAGAAACATCAGCTCCAGTATCTGCTAGCCCCTCAAAATCTTTACCTTGAATGGTTACTGTACAAATAGGTCTTTTGTCAGACACTTGATTAACCCAACATACAGCTTTTCCTGCTGGATTTGCACTATCAAAGCCTCCTATTCTTTTTACTGTGCTTCTTCCCAGTTTTGCATAAGATAACAGTAACAACTGAGCAATTCTTTCTCCTGGGGAAGCAGACCATGGAACTGAGGAACTAATAACTAATTGAATCTCTCCAGTATAATCAGAATCAATTATTCCTGTATGTATAGTGGCACCTCTTAAATTTAAACTAGATCTTCCAAGCGATAGACCAACTGTTCCTGAGGGTAAAGGTCCCCTAAGTGCCATGGGGACTTTCTTTGGTGGCTCTCCAGGAAGTTAGGAAACAGGAATTGTGCTGCAGAGATCTACAGATCTACAATTGCTGTACATTTGTAGGGACACTGACAGTGCCGCGTATGCCTTGGTTTGTTGAGGGGGCCTGAGGCCAGCCCCTCTTCCCATTTCCAGAAAGTGGTTGCCCATCTTTGCTAAATTTAGGAAGACACTGATTTGCCCAGTGATTGCCCTTCTTACATCGGGGGCAGATACCAGGACTTTTTCGTTGCTGACTGGTAGTAGCCCTTGCCTATTGATTTCCCTTTTAACATTCCTTTTTTGTGTGTCCAAACTGCCCACAATTAAAACAAGAGCCTGGCCGGGCGCGGTGGCTCAAGCCTGTAATCCCAGCACTTTGGGAGGCCGAGACGGGCAGATCACGAGGTCAGGAGATCGAGACCATCCTGGCTAACACGGTGAAACCCCGTCTCTACTAAAAAATACAAAAAAAAAAAAAACTAGCCAGGTGAGGTGGCGGGCGCCTGTAGTCCCAGCTACTCGGGAGGCTGAGGCAGGAGAATGGTGTGAACCCGGGAGGCGGAGCTTGCAGTGAGCTGAGATCGTGCCACTGCACTCCAGCCTGGGCGACAGAGCGAGACTCTGTCTCAAAAAAAAAAAAAAAAAAGGGCATATTTTCCCCCACTTTTAATTCAGCCATTGCTTGAGCTAAAAGAATAGCCTTATGTAAGTTACCTCCAATGTCATCACAAGTCTTAATATATTCAGCCAGATGAGCCTTCCCTCTCATAGGTCTAATGAAGGAAGGATATTTCTTCCCTGTAACATCTATTTTTTTCCATGCCCGTAAGCACACAGTGCATAACTGAACAATGGCAACATTTTTCATTACTGCTTGATTGTCTAATTGGCCCCAATTAGGGCCCAACCCCATTAACTGTTCAAAGGAAATAGGCACAGGTGGCTGTGCTTGTGTGTTTTCTCTTGTCTGAGTTTGAGCTTCATCAGCCCATGAAGTTTTAAACTGCAAGTACTGAGATGGAGTGAGAACAGACTTTGTTAAAGTATCCCAGTCATATGGTATTAATCTATTATCAAGAGCCACATTTTTTAGTAAAGTTTGTACAAAAGGAGAATTTGGCCCATATTGACTAATGGCTTGCTTAAATTCCTTTAACATCTTAAAAGGAAAAGTGGCTCAATTAACTATGTTTTGTCCTCCTTGCTGAATTATAGTAACTGGAAATTGCCATGCTTCTAGCTCTTCTTTAGCTCTAGCCTTCTGAATAGAATTTTGTGTAGCACCACCAATTGTTCCCCATATTTAATGTTGCCACTAAGCAGTAAGTTTTGCAGCTAATTCATCTTCTCGCCCATTAAGGGGAGAGGGAGAAGGTGGCCATTCACTTAATTCAGCAGGTGGAACCGACAGGCTAATAAAATATACCTTTTCAGCTTCCCTTTCTTTTCTTTAATTTCTTCCAGTTGCTGTTCTTCATATTCAGAATCTGAAGTTAATTTTTTACACTTATCTACCTCTTTCTCATCTGAATCTGCCTCATCATCTGTTTGAAATGGCTCAAGAACTGCCTTTATCAACACCCACACTGACCAAACAGAAACTAGAATTCTGGCATCTTCTGTATGGGCCTTTAAAAAATCTCTGCCAATTCTTTCCCATTCATCTAACTCCATTGTCCCTTGTTCTGGGAACCATGGATAAAACTGCTCTACTATATGAAAGAGTGTTAATAAATTCTGAGTACTGACCTTCACTCTCCCTCTCCGTAATAAATGCCTCGGGAAATTTAAATAAGTAGAATGTTTGCTTTCATTTTGTCCCATTGTTACCCTGGTTCTTCTGAGCACTCAGCTTTCCCGCCGAGCTTCTTTCAGTTGCCCTCGGGTGTCCTCTGACAATGCATCCTCTGCTTCCGCACACTCTGGTGTTTCTTCACTGGGGTCTTCATAGCTCCACATTAGGCGCCAGAAATGTTGGGGTGATCAGACTCAACACCAGGCCATGGGGGCTACAAAGTCTGGCGGAGTCAAAGGAATGAGAAGAGACAAGTTAAGAGTGCATAAGGTGGGTCCAGGGGGCCAATGCTGGTATGGAGGCTGCAAAGGCCCTGAGCTCTGGGAGCCCACACTCTTTCTTGGTGATCACACAAAAAACCAGGTGGTGAGGATGCACGGATGTGGTGGTAAACAGGTGAGGACGTAGGGGTAGAAAGGTAGGGGTGCATCAAGCATAGCTGTGACGGTTTAGCATTTTCTTTGATGCATATAGAATATGCTCTGCTGCTTGAGATAATGGAGAACATGTTTACAAGGCTGGGAGAGCAACTAACAAGTCTGTGCACGTTCCAGAGGCTGCGAGGGGTTTTGTGCCCTGCGCCCTGAATTCCATCCAAGCCATGGGATTAGATTTGTGGTACAGCAGGGCAGCCTTCCACCTTTGGCACAGAGCTTGGTGTTCCAAAGGCCACGAGGGATTTTAGACCCTGGACCCTGAACATCTTCCAAGACTCTTTTATATTATGACAGACAAGCCAGTCCTACCTCAGCTCTTCTACCAACACTGTGGCCATCCTGAGGGCTGAAGGATATATCCTCTAGAGATGGCCCGGTCTATTTCTGTAGGAGAATATTGAGGTTTTATTTCTCTTGTGGGGTCCTCCCAGATCAGTGGGGCTTCAAGTGTATCAGAAATCAGAGGCACTCTCAGTGCTGATTTAGCTGCGTGGTCCACCAACCTATTTCCCTCACCTACTTCATCCATCCCTTTTTGATGGCCTTTACACTGTATTACTGCCACTTCCTGTGGAAGGAAAACCGAGGATAGTAGTTTATTAATTTCCTGATGGTATTTAATGGGAGACTCATTAGCTGTGAAGAAGTTCCTCTCTTTCCAGATAACGGCATGGACATGGAGGACTAGGAAAGTGTACTTAGAATCAGTATAAATGTTAACTGCTTTCCCTTTGCTTAATTCTAGTGCCCTCATCAGGATGGTTAGCTCAGCTAGTTGAGCACTGATGCCCAAGGAGAGAGATGCATTCTCAACAATATCATTCAGAGTAACCGTCGCATACCTTGCTTTATGGATCCCTTGCTCCACAAAAGAACTTCCATCCATAAAGAGTGAGGGTTCTCTAAGGCGGTTTCCTTGAGGTACTCCCTGGCTGCATAGGTTTGCACTACTATCTGTTCACAGTCATGTTCAAGCTCCCCAGCTTCCTCTGGGAGGAAGGTGGCTGGATTTAGGAAGGGACACGTTCTTAATTTGACTGCAGATCCCTCTAATAACAGAGCTTGATACCAGAGGAAGCAGTTGTCTGTTAGCCAGAGACTCCCCTTAGAAGAAAGCAGTCCTTCCCCATTATGTGGGGTATAAATGGTTACATTATTCCCCATGGTTAACTTAGTAGCTTCCGGTACCAGCGAGGCTACTGCTGCAACTGACTGGAGGCAGGCTGGCCATCCTTCAGCTATGAAATCAAGTTCCTTAGTTAGGTAGTCTACAGGCTGCTGGGCTGGACTGTGGCCTGTGTTAGAACTCCCAGGGCCATTCCCTTTCTTTCTGACACATAAAGATTAAACGTCTTCCCTGTGGGGAAACTAAAGGCCAGGGCCCTAAGCAGGGCTTGTTTAGTTGGTCAAAAGCCTCTGGTTCCCAAATTACACAGTGAGTTTTATCTGCCTGAGTCTCCTTTGTTAGGTGATATAAGGGATAAGCTATTTCACTGTACCCAGTTATGAATCCAGTAATGCCTAAGAATCCCCTTAGTTCCTTGAGGGTTTGGGGGAGGGGAAAGAAGGAGATGGATTTAATCCTCTCTTCACCCAACGCTCTGGTCCCCTCTGACAAGACCAGGCCTAGGTACTTCACCAAAGTCTGACAGAGCTGGGGTTTAGATTTTGAAACCTTATATCTTCTGTTAGCCAGAAAATTAAGAAGAGCCTTTCTGTCCTCCAGAGAGATTTCCTCTGTTGGAGCACAGAGGAGAATGTCACCTATGAATGGAAAAACTGTAACCTGAGGATAAAGGAACTTGGAGAGGTCTCTTGACAATGCCTGCCCACACAAGTGGGGGCTGTCTCACAACCCCTGAGGTGACACTGTCCAAGTCAACTGGGTGGTTTAGTTAGAGGGCTCCTCAAATGCAAACAAATATTGAAAGTCAGGGTATACAATATCCAGAAGAAGGCATTCTTTAGGTCCAGGACTGTAAACCATTTAGTTCCTTCAGGTATTTGAGCTAGCAGGGTATATGGATTGAGAACCACTGGGTGAATAATGGAGGTCTTGAATTAGTTCGTCTCCATTCCTCGTTGGGTTTTTGTACCCCCAATATTGGGTATGACAAGGGCTGTTGCAGAGTTTGAGGAAGCCCTGCAACCTTAAGTTATCAACGATGGCTTGTAGTCCTTTCCTAACTTCTGGTTTCAGGGAATATTGTTTCTGGTTAAAAAAGGAGAACTTAAGGTTGACCCAGACCAGTATGGCAGTTGTGGCTTGGTCAAGTTTTTTGGCTTTTTGTTTTGTTTTCTTTTGTTTTGTTTTTAGACAAAGTCTCACTCTGTCACCCAGGCTGGAGTGCAGTGGCATGATCTCAACTCAATGCAACCTCCGCTTCCTGAGTTCAAGCAATTCTCCTGCCTCAGCCTCCCGAGTAGCTGGGATTACAGGTGTGCACCACCATACCCGGCTAATTTTTGTATTTCTAGTAGAGACAGGGTTTTGCGATGTTGGCCATGCTGGTCTCAAACTCCTGACCTCAGGTGATCTGTCCACCTCAGCCTTCCAAAGTGTTGGGGTTACAGGTGTCAGCCACCGTGCCCGGCCGCCCATTTTCCCTTGAATTGCCCAAACTTCTGGGTCTCATCTAATGGACCTGTCATGCAAGACCCAAAAGGACAATATTTCCAAGTAGCTTGGAAAAAGTAATTCGGTGCCTTGATCTGAGAGGATCATCTGATGGAAGCTCCATGATTTTTAATTTTTTTCAGAGTCAGGGTCTTGCTCCGTCACCCAGGCTGGAGAGCAGTGGCGCAACTGTGGCTCACTGCAGTCTCAAGCTCCAAGGCTCAAACAATCCTCCCACCTCGGTCTCCTGAGTAGCTGGGACTACAGGCCCATACCACTACACTTGTGCTTCTTTAAAAGAAGGTTATATGTTGACATAATTACAAGACTTCCCAGAATTCAAAAGTGTTCCAACCAGCACTTTGGCAAAAAACGTTGGAGTCTGTGCTTCCCTCCCACTGATTTTCTCCATCACTTGGCATTGGTGAGCTGCCCTGGCTCCTCTGTAGTGAGAAGTGGGTCATAAATTGCCCACCCGTGGCTCAGAAGTACTCAGGTCCTGGGTGAAGGGGCAGGAGAGGGCTTGTCCCACCACAAGGGTGAGAAAGCAGCTCTGCGGAAGGGAAACTGCCCCTCTGCAACTCCGCAGGGAGCCTCCTGCAAGGCCTGGACCCGGCCAAGTTCCCGCGTCCCCTGGGGTAGGGGCTCCCATAGCCCCCCAGAGCTTCCTCTACAGCCACAGTTTCTGCTGCCCACAGTGGGCCAGGGTCTCTCTCCCTGGGAAGCTGAGTGTTCCACAGTCTGGGCAGTCCCTGGGGCCACCAACTCGCAGAGGCGCTCCCTGTGGTGGTCACAGCCTTCACTGGAGCTGCCTGAGGCTGGCCAGCCTTTCCCAGGACTTCGCTGGGACTGCTGACCTTTGGAGGAAGCTGGGAAGCACGTGAGCACTCGGGAAAGACTGGGCTAGTCCGGAGCTGTACCTTAGTCCCCAGGGTGAGGGATGGGAGGGCTGAAGCTTGGTGAACAGGCTGGACCTGGACACGTGTCATTGAGATAGCATCTGAAAGGGGCAGCCAGAGCCGTGACAGCTGGGACTTCCAGGGCGTTGCCACCAGCTATGGGGAAGTGTGCTGGGCCGTCCCCCTTGTGGGGAAGGACTTTCCATGTTCCCGTCTTACAGGAGAGAAAAGAGCCGAGGAGAGACCCAGCCAAGCCCATCCCAGGGGCTGCATCACTCTGCTTGGGTGTCCCAGGGGTGACCCAGCTTCTGTCCCCTGCCCAGCTGGCCTTGGCTCTGCTTCCCGGGGACTCAGACCTTCCCTCCCCTCAGTGCAAAGGGGCAGGGTGGGTCCTGGGCCTGCATGGCCAGGCCTCAGTTTCCCTTCCCTCGTGGGAGATGTGGCCCCGCCAGCCCCTCAGCCCACCTGGCTTTTGTCCTTCCAGCCTGGATGCCCTGTTTCCTTGGGGACACCAACACCATTTTTTCTTTAAGTCAATCTAGAAAAACGCATGGCCACACAGCCCTTGGCAAACAATTCCAGAACAATCCTTGCATCATTTTGGAAAAAGTAAGCATTCCCCTTCTTCTCCCACTCTTCTGAACTCCATCCACCCATGCAGTGGGAGGGACTGAGATGCTCGCTGCTTTCAGGGGAAAGACCTGGGGACACAGGGCACCTGACAGAGCTGCCCCTGCCCAGGCCTGCTTGGGCTGAACCTAGACAGAGCCCTTCACTGCAAAAATGTGGACCCTCCAGCCCCTGTTTGGGCTCAGGAAGGACCCCAGGGCTCCTGCACACATAAGGGCCAGGCTCTCTATTTGACCGAGAGTGGGGCCAAGGTCATGGCCATGGGAGGCTGTGGGAGGGTGGACAGAGTTGGTCCTAGGACACGGTTCCTGCCCTTGAAGTTCCAGACTTTGCTCAGCCCTGAGAATCAGCTGCCCTCCGGGTAGGGGAGCCCCTCTGCTGACCAAACCTGCCCCGTCCCCAAATGAACATGGCTGCCCCCAGCTCAGGCTCCTCCTTCAGGCCTCTGCACTAAACGCAGGACAAGCTGCTCATTCACCCCCAACAGGGGCGGAGACCAGGCAGTGAGGGTGACAGGATTTTACTGTGGGATTAGGGGTGGTGGAACAACAGAGCAACCCAGAGGACACAGGACAAGTGCAGCCTGAGCCCAGCCTGTCCTGGGGTCGGAGCCTGTCCTGGGGTCGCACCCTGGCCCCTCCCACTGCCCCGCCTTGGTGCACTCTGTGCCTTTGCAGGCCTGGAGTCTGGACCAAAGTGCCTGACAGTGCTTGCCCTTGAAAAGGGAAGGGCCCACCGCGCTAAGCCTCCAGCCTCCCAGGCCCCAGGCCCTGACCTGGGTTGAAGTCTTCACGGATGAGCTGGCGGAAGGACTGACCAACCTCATGGGGAGATGTCCCAGCCCGGCCCTCAGGGATGGTCCCACCCTCTGGCCTCAACACACAACCAGCCGTATGACAAGTTCATATTCAAGAAAAATCCTAGGCACCCTTATTCAAGTAAAGCTGTAGGAATTTATTATATAGACTCTTAAAAATTTTTTCTAGTTTTAAAAGCACTTCTTATAGAAAATGTTCGAACTAAATATCAAAATAAGAAATTTTAAATTATTCAAGCACTACAAACATGAATATGTCTTTTTTTTTTTTTTTTTTTTTGAGACGGAGTCTCGCGCTGTCACCCAGGCTGGAGTGCAGTGGCCGGATCTCAGCTCACTGCAAGCTCCGCCTCCCGGGTTCAGGCCATTCTCCTGCCTCCGCCTCCCGAGTAGCTGGGACTACAGGCGTCCGCCACCCCGGCCGGCTAGTTTTTTGTATTTTTTAGTAGAGACAGGGTTTCACCGTGTTAACCAGGATGGTCTCGATCTCCTGACCTCGTGATTCGCCCGTCTCGGCCTCCCAAAGTGCTGGGATTACAGGCTTGAGCCACCGTGCCCGGCCTATGAATATGTCTTAAATGCCTTTCCCCACTATACTTAATGCAAAATACCATCTTGTTTGCAAAAATCTGAACAGGGAAGAGTCACCCACCATCCCACACATTTTAAGGGATTACGTGAAGTACAGATTGGATCCTGCCACCTTCCCCTTCCCCTTGAACATTTTGGTGCCAACACGTCTATATCAGCACAGCCATTCTGCACAGATACTGTTCTACAAATTTGCATTCTTCACTAATGTCATGTCATGGACGCTTTTCCAGATCAGTGGAAACAGATCTGCCTCCTTGTTTGAATGGCCACACTGCATTGTGTAGCATAATTGTTTTCCCCTTTCCCTCTTGCTGGATAGTTTGGGAGTTTCTAGTTTTCCCTACAATGAGAATCCTTGTATGAATAATGACAGGTTTGTCCTAATATTTCTGATAACATACATTCCCTACAAGTAGAATTACCTCAAAGATCCTGTTCAATATCTCTTTATTAAGATATGAAATCTTTTTTTTTTTTTTTTTTTTTGAGACAGAGTTTTGCTCTTGCTGCCTAGGCTGGAGTGCAATGGCACAATCTCAGCTCACCACAACCTCCTGGGTTCAAGCGATTTTCCTGCTGGGATTACAGGCATGCGCCACCATGCACGGCTAATTTTGTATTTTTAGTAGAGATGGGATTTCTCCATGTTGATCAGGCTGGTCTCGAACTCCCGGCCTCAGGTGATCCACCCACCTCGGCCTCCCAAAGTGCTGGGATTACAGGCGTGAGCCACCGCACCCGGCCTAGGATAAGAAATCTCTTTACTAAGGTAAAAAAAATTTAGCAGAGATGCAAACCATCTCGTTTGTCTGAGGACTCTCCCAGGGACCTGTATGGCTTAAGAATCCAGAAATGTAATTATAACAGGGCTACTAAGGCAGCAGGTTATCAAGACAACCAAGCAGAATCCCAGGGTTTTTTTGTTTGTTTGTTTGTTTGTTTTGAGACAGAGTCTCGTTCTGTCTTGCCCAGGCTGGAGTGCCATGGCGTGATCTTGGCTCATTGCAGCCTCTGCCTTCTGGGTTCCAGTGATTCTCCTGTCTCAGCCTCCCATGTAGCTGGGATTACAGGCGCCTGCCAGCACACCCAGCTCATTTTGTATTTTTAGGAGAGATGGGGTTTCTCTACTAAAGGAGTTCAGGGTTTCTCAAACTCCTCACCTCAGGTGATCCACCCGTCTCGGCCTCCCAAAGTGCTGGGATTACAGGTGTGGGCCACCACACCCAGCCACAATTCCAGGTTTTTATTTGAAGTTATTTTCAAAAACCGTGGCCTCAAATTCTAAAGCTTTAGAAACATTACAAAGCTCTTCTGTTTCAATAAGAGTTCATGG
This sequence comes from Theropithecus gelada, assembly GCF_003255815.1. Taxonomy (NCBI): domain Eukaryota; kingdom Metazoa; phylum Chordata; class Mammalia; order Primates; family Cercopithecidae; genus Theropithecus; species Theropithecus gelada. The sequence goes on along the minus strand of NC_037675.1, from coordinate 104,707,179 downwards.
TAATCGAGAAATTGGAAAGTTGATAACAGTTACTAATTTTACACAAGTCCTAATTTCCCACGGGAAAACAAGATTTATACTCTTGTAAATGGTCTTAATTCCACACCTTATCCATCAAATCATTTGATCAGCCTTTATCATTTAGAATATCTCTCCTCCACGATTTCAGGGGAAAGGAGAAATCTTTAACCCTGTCTTAGATTTTTTTCGTTGATACACATTTTCATTTTTAAGGACAAGATCTGAAAATTCATTAGTTGCCTGAGAAGCAAAAAGCAAACCCATGGAATTCGGTTTTACCCAGTCAAAAATGAAATGCATTAATAGGATCTTAGTTACAACAGCTGAAGGAGGAGCAATATAATTTTCCTTCCACAAAGAACAGAAACACTTTTTAAATGAAGACTTCAAAAATTAATTCCAAAAAACATATGCCAATTCATTCTTTCACGGATAGGGAGCTGGCTTCCTTACAAGTTGTCAGGACTAGAGGCAATTACCTTGTTTGTTTATTTTTTTTGACAATCTGATGGGGACCAAAAAACTAATGTTTTATGATTTTTAAACAGCTTTATTGAGATATAACTGACATGCAATAAGCTGCACATATTTAAAGTATGTGTTTAATTAATTTGCATATGTGTATATACTTGTGAGAGTATCACAACAATCAGCATAATGAGCATATCCACCACCACCAAAGGATTCACCATGCCCCTGGGTGACCCATCCCTCTCATCCTTCCCTGCTCCCCCATCTCCAGGTACCATCTGATCTTAGTTGAATAGTTAACATTTATAATGGGAAGGCTGTCGGCCGCCAGGCCATCTCACTCACTGCTTTGGGAACATAATTTGCACAGTCCCTGCGGAGGGTGATTTGGGCTCATGGGTCAGGCTGACAAATGCAGGAACCTGTGAGTCAGCCATTCCCCTTCCAGGAATGTATCTTATTCATTTTTAGCTTTGCAAAGTGGCCAGGTGCAGTGGCTGACGCCTGTAATCCCAGCACTTTGGGAGGCCAAGGCAGGCGGATTACTTAAGGCCAAGAGTTTGAGACCAGCCTGGCCAACATGGTAAAACCCCATCTCTACTAAAAATACAAAAATTAGCCGGGCGTGGTGGCAGGCGCCTGTAGTCCCAGCTACTCAAGAGGCTGAGGCAGGAAAATCGCTTGAACCCAGAGGGCAGAGGTTGCAGTGAGCTGAGATTGCACCATTGCACTCCGGCCTGGGCGACAGAGCAAGACTCCAACTCATAAAAAAACCACAAAGCACAAAACACACAAGCAGGAAAAACTCACAAAGTGACTTCAGTGCTGGGCTAAGTCATTTCTATTGTAGTAGCAAAATACTGGAAACTCCCCGAATGCCCATGAGCAGACAGCAGGGAAGTCATCGCGCGGCACCCAAACAATGGAGTACTGTAAGCTGCTTTCAAAAACAGAAAAGAGATAGAGAAAGAAAAACAGGAATTGCTCCAAGATGCCATGTGGAGGGGAAGCCCATGGGCAGAGCGGGTGGCGGCAAGCTTTGTCCCTGTGTAGGATCCTCCAGAGCCGTGACTGGCCTCATCTCTCTCTCCCTTTCCAACCCCTATCCCAGGCGAAGGGGAACTCATCTGACTGGCAGACGGGTGACGGTATGAAGCCCATTTCTCTTGTGCTTTAACTTGTTAAACTTATTCCGTGTTTCTCCTTCTTATGTCTCCCTGGGGGAAGCTCTGCTGCCCACGTCTGGGTCAAAGCATCTGTCTGTCGCTGGTGGCGCTCACATGGGGCAGCCGTGGCCTGCAGATGGCAGCCACATTCTTCACAGTGGTTTTTTCAGGAATGATGATTATATTTGATCTTCGCCTGCCTGCCTCCCTCAGGTTGTGCCTCGGTAGGTCATTTGTTGGCACCCCTAACAAACAATTGATTGTATACCAGCAGTTTATACGCATCTCATATGTGCCATTAGACAGGGCACATGTGTCTTATGCAGATGTGACACAGTGCGTATATGAATGTATAATCTCCCAAATGACAGGATTGTTCACCCAGAAAATCAGAGACTAAACCAAAAGTCTCTTAGAACAAATGCCACAATCTGGAAAGGTCACTGATTATAATATAAATATGAAAAACTCAGTAGGTTTACATTTTACACTGAGAACCTAGTTAGATAATTTTTAGGGGGAAAGGGTCTGATTCACGATATTGCCTAAAACTTTGAAAAGCTCTGTTAATATGTTTTAAAAGAATTGTTCAAGACCTACATAGTAACAACTCAATATAGAACATTCAAAACTAAAACTCAAGAAGGACCAGAGACACAGGTAGAGGTGAAAGGGGTGGCCTGAGGTGGTGGTGGCAGGGGGTGCAGGATGGACATTGTAATATAAGTTCTAGAGCTGTTATTTGATTTTTGAAACTATGTTGATGTACTACTCTGGCAAAAATGTAAATCAAGAATTTAAAATTCACAGAAAGAAACAAATTTGTGAGAAGTGACAATTTGAAACCTTGGAATTAATTTTTTTTTTTTTTTTTTTTTTTTTTTTGAGATGGAGTCTCACCCTGTCACCCAGGCTAGAGTGCAATGGCACAATCTCGGCTCACTGCAATCTCTGCCTCTGGATTCAAATAATTCTCCTGCCTCAGCCTCCCGAATAGCTGGGATTACAGGCACCCGCCACCACACCCAGCTAATTTTGTATTTTTAGTAGAGACGGGGTTTCACCATGTTGGTCAGGCTGGTGTCAAACTCCTGACCTCGTGATCCACCCACCTCGGCCTCCCAAAGTGCTGGGATTACAGGCGTGAGCCACCGTGCCCAGCCAGAATTAATTTTTTTAAAATAAACAATCAAATGCCTTCTGTAAAGTTTGTGCTAGGTTATAGTCCCACCAACAGTGAATTAATGTGTCAGATTCCAACACTGCACTTACACTGCCTTGGAGTGAGGGTCTCCTTAGGAGTAACACATTGGCCTGGCATGGTGGCTCATACCCGTAATCCCAGTGCTTTGGGAGGCTGAAGCAGGAACATTGTTTGAGGCCAGGCGTTTGAGACCAGCCAGGGCCATATGGCAAGACCGCATTTCTACAATAATTGTTTTCATTAGCTGGTCAATGAGGCACAGGCCTGTAGTCCTAGCTACTCTGGAGATTGAGGAGGGAGGATTGTTGAGCCCAGGAGTTCACAGTTACAGTGAACTACGATTGCATCACTGCACTCCAGCCTGGGCGACAGAGTGAGACTGTCCCAAAAAAAAAAAAAAACAAAAAAACAAAAAAACAGTAAGGCCTCTTGGGCACAGAATGTAAGTGCAGGCTCAGCTCTGGCATCATCCTGAGATCCTTCCATGCTGTGCCCTCGTGCCTCACTAGCTTCCCTCTCATCCTGGCCTTGACTGCATCCCTAGGTAATTGCAGAGATTAATGCCACCACTAGAGCCTTGAAAGAAGCAGAGACGTGGCTATCACATTCCCATACCATAAAACCCACCAGCTCAACCTGTGCAGATGCTGGACAAACCTTGGAGAATGACTGACCTGTAATAAATGTGATCAGGTGGCCGACTCCACTCATGGCTGCTGTCCCAGATGTAGCACTTTTACTGGTGCAAATCCACCTGGTCCCTGGCACTTGGTATGCAGCTCTTGGCCTAGCTAATGCCTTATTTCCATACTAATTTGCAAAAACAATTTGCTTTTACCTGGCAGGGCCAACAGTACACTTTCATGTCTTAACTACATGAATCCTGGCCTCTGCTATAATATAGTCCACAGATACCTTTGGTTTTTTATTTTTTACTTTATTTTTTTATTTTACAGCCAGAGGTCTTTTTTTTTTTTAACACCTATTATGCCATGAATTCATAGGGCATGGGTTCCAGCAGCTCAGGCTCCTTCCCGCTGGTTCTCACAAAGTGTGCCTCTCTGGGTGGAGCAGGCTGAAGCTTCAGTTGAACCCAGGTACCTTTCTCTTTTTTTTTTTTTTTTTTTTGAGATGGAGTTTCCCTCTTGTTGCTCAGGCTGGAATGCAATGGCATGATCTCAGCTCACTGCAACCTCCACCTCCTGGGTTCAAGTGATTCTCCTGCCTCAGCCTCCTGAGTAGCTGGGATTACAGGTGTGTGCCACCATGCCAAGCTAATTTTTTGTATTTTTAGTAGAGACGGGGTGTCACCATGTTAGCCAGGCTGGTCTCGAACTCCTGACCTCAGGTGATCCACCCACCTCAGCCTCCCAAAGTGCTGGGATTACAGGCGCAAGCAAGTCACCTCGCCCGGCCCAGGTACCTTTCTCTGTGGCTTCTTTCTTTTTCTGATCATTTTCCTCACGCGTTTCAGGAAGCTGTCTCGGCTCTTAGAGTGCTTCATCTGCTCAATACGCACATTAGTTCCCTTGGCAGGAGTCTTGCCCTTAACTTGTTTGTCTACAGCAATGCCAGCAGCATGCTGGGGAACACTGTGGACTCTTCCAGCTTTGCCATGGTGACACTTGTGGGGCTTCCTTTTTGAACAGTTCCCATTCCCTTGATGTCTACAGTGTCACCTTTCTTACAGATTCACATATACGTGGCCAAAGGAACAATTCCACGGTTTCCAAAAGGCCTGGAAAACGTGCCTCTCCTCTTTCCCTTTGCGTTCGTCATTTTGGCGAACTTTTGGAAAATGGCGGTTCCAGCTGAAAGGGCTTTGTTATCTTTTATTTTGTATTTAAGTAAGCTTTATTGTTTGTACCTTATACTTCAGAAAAAGCTCAGAGAACTATTGAATTTGTATGAGTCACCTGGGGATGGTACAATTGCAAACTCTGATGTCGTAGGTCTGAGGAAGGCATTCTTTTGATTGATTGATTGATTGATTGATTGATTGAGACAGGGTCTCACTCTGCCACCCGGGCTAGAGCGCAGTGGCACCATCTCAGCTCACTGCAGCCTTCACTTCCTGGGCTCAAGTGATCCTCCCATTTCAGCCTCCCACTACAGGTACACACCACCATGCCTGGCTAACTTTTTAATTTTTTGTAGAGATGAGCTCTCACTGTGTTTCCCAGGCTGATCTTGAACTCCTGGACTTAAGCAACCTGCCTGCCTTGGTCTCACAAGGTGCTGAGATTACAGCCTGAGCCACCACACCCAGCTGAGGCGGGCATTCTGACTTTCTAAAACCTTTCCAGGTGGTGCCCATGTGGCTAATATCTTAACCATTCTTACAGTATCAAGGTCCTAACACACTGCTTTCTAAAATGTAGTCAAATAGCACGAAAATCCTTTGTTTTAATCTAGGCTTCGGTTCCTTTTTTCCTTTATACTTTGTATTTATTTATTAAATTGTGGTGAAACATACAGAACATAAAACTCGCAATTTTAAACATTTTTAGGTCTACACTTCAGTGGTGAAACATACAGAACATAAAACTTACGATTTTAACCATTTTTAGGTCTACACTTCAGTGGCAGTCAGCACACTCACATTGTCATGCAACCATCACCACCACCCGTCTTCAGAATTCCTTTCACCTTGCAAAACTAGAGCTCTGCACCCATCATACAAGAAATTCCCATTGTCCCCAACCCTCGGCAACCCCATTCTACTTTCCATCTCTACGACTTGATCTTTATTTGTTTATTTACAGAGTCTCATTCTATCACCCAAGCGGGAGTGCAGTGGCAGGATCTTGGCTCACTACAGCCTCCACCTCCTGGATTCAAGTGATCCTCCTGTCTCAGCCTCCCGAGTAGCTGGGATTACAGGCTTGGCCATCACACCTGGCTAATTTTGTATTTTTAGTAGAGACGGGGTTTCACCATGTTGGCCAGGCTGTTCTCAAACTCCTGACCTCAGGTGATCCGCCCGCCTTGGCCTCCCAAAATGCTGGGATTACAGTCGTGAGCCACCACGCCCGGCCAAACTGATATTTATTATTTAACATTCCACACACCACTATACTGGCCCCCTGCATTGGTGATGTAAAACTAATTGGATCTGATAAGAAACAGCATGTCCTCTAGAAGCTTTAATAAAACATATGTCAGTTAGAAGGTGCAAAGTGAAAGCAAGTTTTTTTTAAAATAAATTATTTTATTTATTTTATCTTTTGAGATAGGGTCTCACTCTGTCACTCTGTCACCCAGACTGGAGTGCAGTGGCGTGATCTCAGCTCACTGCAACCTCCACCTCCCAGGTTCAGGTGATCCTCCCACCTCCTCTGAGACTACAGGCACACACCACCATGCTTGGCTAATTTGTTTTTAATTTTTCACAGAGACAAGTTTCACCATGTTGCCCAGGCTGGTCTCAAACTCCTGGACTCACACGATCTACCCACCTTGACCTTCCAAAGTGCTGGGATTACAGGTGTGAGCCACCACACCTGGCTGCAGATTTATTAAGAAAGTAAAGGAATGAAAGAATAGCTACTCCTGGGTGGGCATGGTGGCTCATGCCTATAATTCCAGCATGTTGGGAGGCTAAGGCAGGAGGATTGCTTGAGCCCAGGAGTTTGAGACTACCCTGGACAACATAGTAAGACCCTGTCGCTATAAAATATATATATATTTTTAGCCAGGCCCAGTGGCTCATGCCTGTTTTTTTAATCTATCTATCTATCTATATATATGTTTTGTTTTGTTTTTGTTTTTGCTTTTTGACCAGGCCCGGTGGCTCACGCCTGTAATCCCAGCACTTTGGGAAGCCAAGGCAGACAGATCACCCGAGATCAGGAGTTCAAGACCAGCCTGGCCAACGTGGTGAAATCCCGTCTCTACTAAAAGTACAAAAATTAGCAGGGTGTGGTGGTGTGTGCCTGTAGTCCCAGCTACTCGCCAGGCAGAGGCAAGAATTGCTTGAACCTGGGAGGCAAAGTTGCAGTGAGCCAAGATCACGCCACTGCACTCAAGCCTGAGCAACAGAGTGAGACTGTGTCTTAAAAAAAAAAAAAAATATATATATATATATAATTTGTATCCTGTAAATATATATATACAAATATGTGGCTGACTGCCATGGTTACTACTTGAAACCATCCCTACAACAGTTACTACTGTTACTACTTGAGACCATCATTACAAGACTGAAGGAAGGGACAAACGTAGAAATGAAAAGACAAAAGAAACTATTTTAAAGGAACTGTCCAGGGGAGGAATAAGAGAGCTTCTAGTGAGCAAAGGCAGCCCCTGAGCTTCCGCAGCCCTTCGTATTTATTGGGCAGCAAGAGCAGGGAGGAGGAGGTAACGATTGGTTGGCTGCTCAATTGATAACAGGTTCATATTATTACTAACAGGCTTCAGATGTACCTAATCACAAGAAATACTGTGTTTGCGGCGTGACTGCCCTCAGCGTCCCTTCTGGGTGGCAGACACAGTTTGTCAGTTTGCCAACATTCTGCATTTATGAGAAACAGTTTGCTGTTTACTCATATAGCCTCCAGTGGTATACCGAGTTGATCACGACCCTCATTCTTTTGGCCTGTAACACAAACATATATACAAAAGACATATATAGTGGCTCCAGTGGCGCAATCAGTTAGCGCACGGTACTTATAAGACAAAAGACATATATATATAGTATCCTATATATAGTATATATAGTATCCTATAAAATAGAGCCCCCAAAATATATATACATATTTTTTAAGAGAAAAAAAAGGACGACTACTCCGTAGACAGAGTAGGGCATTCCTTAAAGTAAAAGGAGGACCATGCCCAGCCTAAGCACAATGCTTGTTTAAGACAGGAAAATCACATGAGAAGTGCTTTACTACAAGGGTTTGTGATAAAGGGTTAGTCTTTGTAATTACCATATTTCACAATAATCGATATTATTATTATTATTATTTTTTTTTTTTGAGATGCAGTCTTGCTCTGTCACCCAGGCTGGAGTGTGGTGGCGTGATCTCAGCTCACTGCAAGCTCCGCCTCCCGGGTTCACAGTATTCTGCTGTCTCAGCCTCCCCAGCAGCTGGGACTACAGGCACCCGCCGCCATGCCCGGCTAATTTTTTGTATTTTTAGTGGAGACGGGGTTTCACTGTGTTAGCCAGGATGGTCTCGATCTCCTGACCTCGTGATCCACCCGCTTCGGCCTCCCAAAGTGCTGGGATTACAGGCATGAGCCACCACGCCCGGCCCGATATTATTATCTTTAAAACAAAACTTCTTAAACTAAGAATGCTTGCGTTCTCAAGATACTGGGACATCAGGACACTCCGGGTCTGTTAGTAAACATTATTAATCTGCTCCCTCAACCGTAAACTGTTGTGACTAACAATCCCTAACTTCCTGGGAATGCAGCCCAGCAGGCCCCAGCCTCATTTTTCCCAGCCCCTATTCAAGATGGAGTCACTCTGGTTGGAACGCCTCTGACAGGAGCAGCACCCTGATGTCTATCTCCATCCTCACACGGCGTTCTCCCTGTGTCGGTCTCCAAATTTCCCCTTTTTAGGACACCAGTCCTATTGGATTAGAGCCACCCAATGACCTCATTGTAACCTGATTACCTCTGTGAACACCCTAGCTCCAAATAGGGCCACCTTCCTCGGTACTGGGAGTTAGGACTCTAAGATGAATTTGGGGGGACATAATTCCCTAGCCACACCAGTGCTTTTTCCATGAACCCAGAAACAACGTATTTATGGTGACCAAGATGGAGGCTATGCATGGGCCCAGCAACATGGGCTCATCTCTTCAGGCTGGTCTGACTAATCTCACTGCTGGCAACCCTCTCACAGCCCCAGAGAGCGGCACTGAGTGCCCAGTGGCACCTTCCCCGACAGAAAGCAGCCAGCATCTGGTAGCAGGTGGATCCTGGTCTCTTCCACCATGGAGGGGACACGGACTAACCTTCCTGGAAGGGACACACTTTGCCTCCCTCGCCCAGGGTGTTTCTGCAGCACTGCTGCTCGTAGCCTCACGTGATGCCTTCTACCATCATGGCTTCCACGTAGGGCTGCTTCTGACGAAGGAACCCATTTCACTGCCAAGGAAATGCCACAGTGGCTTGTGGCCGTGGAATCCACTGGTCTTACCGATTACTCTATCACCCAGAAGGAGCTAGCCTCAGCAAAAGACTGAGTGGCAGTACCTAGGAAGGATGGACTCTATTTTACAGGATTCCATATACGCTATGAATCAGGGACTACCACATGGTTCTATTTCCCTTATGGCCAAAATGCATAGCTCCAGGAACCAAGCTGTCACAGGTAGTGACTAACTAGGAGCAGTGGCGCATGCAATAAAGGAATTTATCAAGAGAGTTGTAGGTAAAGACGGGCAGGCTTATTAGAGAACGTAGGAAAATACATCGCAAGAAAGCAATGGGCAGATCAGCCAAAGGGGAGCTGACTGCAAGGAGACAAAGACTCGTGGGGGATTTTATAGAACAGTGCTTGTGCTGGAGAGGGCCCCGAGCAGTACGGACAATGCCAAGGTTGCAGTTAGCTAACTTACAGTTGTCTATCAGCCGAGGGTCTGGTGATAAGCTGGGCACAGGAAGATTGTGAGTTATTTGCATAGGAGGGCTCTGTGTGTCCTGGGCCATGTAGAAAGGCAGACTTACAGCTTACCTGTTTTTTGTTTGTTTTGCTTTTCCTGTTCCCCCCAGCCTGACTCCTTTTCCCTGATTAGGAACTCCATGCAACCAGCAGATGTGAGGGGGATCCACTCACTGTTACACCTAGTAACAACCAACTGGCGGGATTTTGGCTTCCTGTCGCAGCAACTTTGAGCTCTGCCAATGTGAAGGTCTTAGTCTCAGAGAGGAACATCCTTCAACCAGGGGACGCAGCAGTGGTTTCCTTAAATTGAAAGGTGATGCTGCCACCCGGCCATCTGGGGCTCATTCTGTCATGTCACCAAAAGACCTAAAACATGATTGCTCTCTTGACTGCAGTGATAGATTCTGGTTCTCCTGGGAGACCAGGCAGCTGCTCCTATGTCTGGAAATCAGGGCATTCATTCTCTGCGGCACTTCTGACTACTTCCATGGCCAATAGAAAAGGTTCATGAAAAACTACCCCAGCCATGGAAAGGCAGGAAAATTGAGGACTCAGAACCTTCTGAAATGAAAGTTTTGGTTGTTTCATCAAGTAAAGATCAACTAGCTGAGGTCCCAGCTGAGGGTGGGGAAAATCCAGGATGAGTGATGGGAGAAGGAACCGTGGGCATCAAGTCTCCCGACTGTCACAGAAGCAAGGACTGTAGTATCTTTGCTTAGTTTTCTTTGCTTGTTTTCTGTACGTGTTTGTTTGCACATGCCAACCATGTTCCTGTTTTCTCTAGCCGGCATCTGCATTGTATACACACTTTTTTGGAGGTTAGTGTTACCATTCTGTTTTCAGGTAACAAGATATTCAGTGGACTGTGGTTGAATTTGTGGTGTAATTAACAGAGCCAGCAGTGGCTACAGTAACCATTGGCACCTTGTCCTCACTGTCTCCTCATTTTGGAGACAGCCTGAATGCATCTTCACTTGCGGGAAGGACACATGTATTGCATTTACTGGGATTTTTAGAAAAGGTTAAATGTGTGTAAAAGGGTGCATGTGGAAAGCAACTGCCTGCTATCAATCTACTGCCTCTGACCCAAGCCCATCTTTCACTACCCTGCTTGGGATTCTGGAATCCTCTGGCCTGCTGGCACGGTGCTGTGCACTGTGAGTAGAGGGAGCTGGAGAGACAATCAAGGAGGGAGGGGGTTTCTTTTCACTTGTTCATTGGCTGCTCACCTGCACAGCCTCCCAGGACGGCTTCCTGCGCTCTGCATAAGTAGCTTTGCGGCAAGTTTTGAGGCACAGCACCTGGCTGTGTATGGCTTACCTGGCATCTCAGGAGGCGACTTTCCAGCAGGTTCAGCTGGTTCTTTCCCGCAGGTTTTTCCAGAGCACCTGCTGAAGTCGCCAAGGCTGCATCCTCTCCACCAAGGCCTGCATCCCCATCCTGGGGATGGGCACCCTTCCAGATCTGCTCCTTCCATGGAGCTCTGCCTCGACCTAGGGGATCTCCCATTCCTTTATTTTGAGCTCTCTTTATTCCTCAGTAGCCAGTCCCTTGTTAACCCCAATCCCCTGTTACAGTCAGTAACTCCTTATAGTAAACATTCCCTGTTCAAGTTGCTGTGTGGTTCCCACCTCTTGACTAGGCCCTGACTGACACAAAGACCAAGAAGGTTGCTGGGCTCCAAACATGGACTGTTTGTTATGGCAAAGAAAGGGCTCCTCAGAGGGCAGAGCCAGGAGCACAGGGGAGAGGTGGAGGAGCCAAGAGCTGTCAAGAGTGACGGATGATTAGAGGGCACCCCCGGGGGCAGAGCTGGGCTCATCCGGAGGCACAGTTGCCTCTCCTGGAGCAGGGAGGGGCCTGGCCACCTGCGATGGCTGGACTTTGGCACGGCCTCTCATCCTTCCCCTTTGAATGGCATTGCTGGCAGTGGCTGTCCTGTTCCCATCATGTCCCCTGTGTTGAGTGTGTCTTTTCCATTCACATCCAGTCCCATGGAAGGTCACAGTATGGTGAACGGCAACTATCGTCCGTAATGGGAGGAGACTTTGGGGGGTTTGAGAGGGAAGTGAATATATTTTTCATGGGGGGGATGTAAATAATTGCCATCAGAGGGCAGCTGTGGTGAGTTGGCCGGGGTTGGGGGGTCACACTATACTCCAGCTTCTCCTGTCACAAGGAAGCCAGTTTCTCCAACCTTGAACCTTGGTAGAATGACTGGCTTTGACCAATGGGACATCAGCAAATGTGACATGAACAGAAGCCTGAAAAGCACTTGTGCCCTCGGCCGGCCCTCTCCCACCACCATGTGACCCAACCCACGCTAGCGCCCTAGGAGATGGGACACCTACTATTCCAGGGGTCCCCCTTGAACCTGAAAGTTCCCACCATCCAGGATCCTCCCCTGGGATCTTGCCAGACCTGTGTGCCCAGGGGCAGCTGATAGAGAAGCTGTGGGTTCCGCCTTCCAGGGCAGCCGGAGCAATCCTCCAATGCGCCCCCCACCCAGCGGGAATGGAGTCCTGGATGGAGGTCTTGGCTGACAACGTCCCTGCATCCTCCCGACATCGCATTGTCCCAGGCCCTCCGGGTGAGTCTGCAGCAGCAATGACTGTCTGTAGAGGAGCGACCTCCTGATTCACGGCAGTCCTTTAAGCAGGTTCAATGTCTGTACCACCCACCTGGGTGCATCCGTCTCTACCACCCACCTGGGTGTGTCCGTCTGCACCACCCACCTGGGCGTGTCCGTCTGTACCACCCACCTGGGCGTGTCTGTCTGTACCACCCACCTGGGCTTGTCTGGAGGCACAGTTGCCTCTCCTGGAGCAGAGAGGGGCCTGGCCACATGAGGCGGCTGAACTTTAGCATGGCCTCCCGTCCTTCCCCTTTGAATAGCGTTGCTGGCAGTGGCTGTATCACCCACCTGGAAGGCTCAGGGAATCAGGGCACCCCGGCTCCTTTCCTCCTGGAGTCACCACTGCCTCAACCTTCCCAGCTGAGGCTCTGGCACAGCAGCTCACAAGCCTGATCCAGCCACTAAATCTGGGGACCGTCCACTTCCCTAAGGCCAGGGGCAGACACTAGCAGGTGAGGCTGAGGCCTTAAGAGCAGTGGCTACGCACACTGCAGGGCAGGCCACGTCTCAGCCATCTCCGCTTTTCTCATCATTGTGGTCATCTGCTTACCTCTGGGCCTCTCCTGTCCACTCTCAGTGGACATCAGTCCCTGCCCACTGCCCCCTCCACCACTCCATGAGCATCCACAGGCCCCCTCCCAGTTCCTTGAGCCCCCAGCTCCCGACGATATCAGCCACATAGTCTCAGGGTCACACTCCAATTGTGTCCTCACCGGTAACTGCAGCGCCTCCACAACCTCAGTTACAAGGGTCCTCCTCTGTGACCAGAGTCCCCGTCCCTGCATTCACTGATTCCAGTGGCTGTACCTAGCAGTCTCTGGCTGCCCCCAGAACTCCCATCCTCTGACCCTGTGCTGCCTTGCAGTCCCTCAGCCCCTCGTGCATGCCCCCCACCCTCCCTGAAGTGAGACCCCACAGCCCATCAGTATGACTTCTCCCTGGCAAGCCCCTCCCACAGCTCAGCTATCATCCTCCTGAGTGATCACCTGGCAAAACCAGAGTCTTGGTTAAACCCAGGCCTGTTACTACAGCCTGCACCTTGGCGCTGAACTTGGCTTCACACCAAGTCACAAGTTGCTGATGAACCCACTTCAAGGAGGCGCTGGCCGTGGCTGGTCGAGCCTACCTCCGGACACTAAAGTATCTTCCTCCCCTCTCCTCCAATCTCCAGCAACACCACTTTCATTTTCTCAGTTACATGTTCAGTTATAAAATGCTAATAGTATAACACATTCACATGGCTCATAATGAAAAGTTACCAGATATACGGCCAAACAGCTCCTTCCTAACCTCTGTCCCCATCCAACCCTGTCCCCCCGCAGGCACGCACGTGCGCACACACACACACACACACCACAAACTCTGCTCTGCAGTGTGCTTTTTTCTGCTTAACATTATGTGTCCTGAATGTCAACATCAGAATAGAGAGAACTTCCTTATTCTTTTTCACTGCCACATAGTACTCCATTGTCTGGGCGTGCTGCAGTGATTTCCCTGGTGTCTGCCCATGGGCATTTAGGGAGTTTCCAGTATTTTGCTACAGTAACTGAAGTGACTAGTCTGGCACTCAAGTCGCTTTGCGTAGCTGGTAGAACATGGATACGGTACATTCCTGGAAGGGGAATGGCTGCCTCACAGGTTCCTGCATTTGTCAGCGTGACCCAGGAGCCCAAATCACCCTCTGCAGGGGCTGTGCAAAATGATGCCCCCAAAGCAGTGAGTGAGATGGCCTGGCGGCCAATGGCCTCACACACAAAGTGTTGTCACTCACTGGGGTATTGGCCACTCTAACGAACCACATGCCCATTCTGCAGACATCTCAAACTTTAAAAAAAGATTAATAGAAGACTTATTTAGCAAAAATACATATAGCCATCATTGCAAGACTTAAATGAGATGATAAATGTTCAACCCAATTTTCTTTCCGGGATAAGTTTTTCTTTCATACCCCTGTCAGTTTTGAAAGCATACTACCAGAAGAAGGGGGCCCAATTCCACAGAGAGCTCCCAAGAGTGACTTTCTGGGAGCAAGTCTGAAATTGGGATAACCCTTTACTGATCTTGCTTAGGTCCCACACATCCAGGCCGCCTCTTTGATGAGCCCTGGTGGTTAGGCCGTGGTTAGGCCGATTGCACTGAAGCAGGCCTCCAGGAGCTGCTGTTGAAGCAGGATTTTAAGGCCAGCCCTGCAGCTGGCTCCTGCTGGGGTTCTGGAGATGTGTCCTATTCGGCGGGATTGAGGGTCCAGGGCAGAGTGGCCAGGCGTGACAGAAAATACTTCGGGTCAACACCCGTGAAAAGAAGGAACAAATAAAAATAAAAAAGAATACTGTGGGAACAACAGCTTGGTGACACCGCGCACAGCTGCGAGTGCGGACAGACCTCTCCCCCTTAACTTGACCAAGCGCCTCCTCAGCCCTTTCTCCCCTCCCAGGCCCTCCCTGTTCCTGGAAGCAGCCCCACCGCAGCCTGGCTCCCTCGGGCTGCTCTTTCCTTCAGCCACCGAGAGCTCGCCCCGTCTCACTGTACAGTGGGGCCCTTGCTGCCGCCCTCATCTCTCCCCTAGGGAGCCCAGCGCCCCTGCAGGGCAGAGGGCTCTTTCCAAGCCATAAATCCCATGAGTTGAAAATCACGTCTCCAGCCCCTTCCAACCCCCCTCCATAGCTGGAAGGAGCCCGCTTACCAGCCCCCTCCTTCCTCCTGCGGGGTCTCCCGTCCACGATCCCTTTTCCCCAGCCCTGCCGTCTTTCTTTGCCTAAACCTGGAATTCCTCCCCGTTCCCGCCCGCCGGCCTCCGCAAGCTCCTCCCTCCCCTGCAGCGCCCAGCCCGGGTCTGCTCCAGGCACCTCCTCAGGACCGGGCCTCCAGCTACTGACCCTTCGAGCCGCCCCTTCACCCGCAGGCACCCCGGGCCGTCCCCCGCGCCTGCACCCACGCTGCTTGTTTGCTTGCTCCTGGCTCCTGCAGGGAGCGTCAGTCCCGGAGCCGGCTCTGGCCGGCTGCTTCCCACCGCTGGAGGCCAGGGGCGCCCGGTGATCCGCTGGGGCTGCGTCCTCCCGGCTCAACCCCTGCTCACAGGAACCTGGGCGGCCCGGGGTCCGTCCTTGCACAAAGGCAGCAGGCGCTGGCCCAGGCCCCGCTCCGGCCGCCCTGTCCCCGCGTTGGGGGACTCGCTCCTCGCCGCCGGACAGATCCTCCTCTCCGGAGGATTTTCCTGGAGAAGATACTGGTGCAGATCCAAGCGCTGGCGGGACAGTGACCCGGCGGGCCCCCGCCCCGAAAAGCAGGAACAGCAGGAACCTCCAGGGCGCCGCCCGCACCCTCTTCCTCCTCGCCCGGGGCCTCGCGCCCTGAACCCGCTCCTCTGCCAGGGGTGGGCGCAGCCCGGGGCGCCCACCTGGCCCCAGGTCTCGCCGCGCTCCGACGACTCGGCCCGCCTGGCCGCCGCGAGGCTGAGGGTCGCTTTGGGACCTAAGCCCGCCCCCGTGGGAGAATGTGTGCCAGGGCCCGCTGACAGCTTCCCCTGGGGCTCAGGCCCCGTCTCTCCCCAGGCTCGCCCAGGGTCGGGGGCCCATGCAGGGGAGGGTCGCGCTGCCCCCACTTCCTCCGACCCTGTGCTCCGAGGAGAGGAGCGGGAACTCGCCCGCCCAAGGCCCACGCTCCCCACGTGGCTCAACAAGGCCAGGACCTCGCAGCCGCAGGGACCGGCCGGTCCAGGAGCTGGGCAGAGGGTCTCCGCGCCAAACCGCACTGGCCCTGACCCTCCTCTCCCTCCTTTTCTCTCACTGTACCGTGGCCTCATGCCATCCGCTTTGGCCCCAAGAATGGAACTCACGGGAAAGGGCCTCCCCTTCCCACCCTAGCTCCCTGCTGTCCCAGGCCCTTCTGAAGCCCACACCCTTCTTCAGGCCCACAGGGCTCCCCTCGGGGCCCTCCCCAGCCTCTGTGCAACCTTTATCAAGGTGCCCTTCTTTCCTTCCAGGACTCTGCTCCTTCCCAGGTTGGCAGCAGAGAGGCCCACCCTTCCCTGGCAGCTGCGGCCGTCTCTGAACACAAACCAGAACTCCTGTGTCCACAGCCGTAGCTTCCAGGTCAACGCCAGAATCATGAGAGTCAGGTCCCACTGTGTCCCTTGCATGGGGTTGAAATGGCTGCCCCGTGTCCACCCCACCCTCTTCCTCAGTAAAGGACGGTGAAGGAAACTCCAAAGGGTCATGGTCCCCTTTTTACAGATGAGGAAACTGAGGCACGGAAGGGCGAAGTGACTGGCCATGCCCTACAGGCAGACACTTCCAAAGCTCCTGCTCGCAGTGAGGGCTGGCGGGCCCTCTCCTGCCTGGACCACAGGAGCTGCTCTGGGGGCCGGGACAGGCTGAGGATTGACACACAGCCTGGACCACAGGAGCTGCTCTGGGGGCCGGGACAGGCTGGGGATTGACACACAGCCTAGGTAGACAGGGTTTGCCCAGACCCCAAGAGGCTCGCGAAGCTGCTAAGGCTGCCCGGCCAGGCCCCCCATCATTGTTCAGCTCCCAAAATAAACCACTCCACAGTCACTTCTGAATTCTGTTTTATATCAAGCTATAAAAACCTGGACCCTGTTTAACATACATACAAAAGCAGTACTATAAAAAATAATTATTATATTAACAATATCAAACACACGAACTCCTACAAATGTACAAAGACCTTGGGCATCATCTATACGGGCCAGTTTCTGGCCACAGCTTTGTAAGCCAGTACCTGGGGAAAGGGGACGGAGCAAAGAGAGCCCGCCGGAAACCCAGCCTCAGCCCTGCAGAGGCATCAGCAGGGCTGAGTCAAGCCTGAGTCTGAAGGGCCCCCTGTCGGGCTGAGAAGGAACTTTCAGGCCCAGGGAGGAGCAGGGCCTTAGGGGTAGCACAGGCCGAGCAGGAAAACGAGCTCACATTTTCCTGGGGTACAGCCAGGTGCTCTGCAGGGCAGGGGATGAACGGAGGCTCCGGTGGGCAGAGGAACAGCCTCCCAAAGATGTCCATGTGACAGTCCCCAGAGCCCGTGACCATGTTAGGTTACACAGCCAGTGGGAATTAAAGTTGCAGATGGAACTAAGGTGGCTAATCAGCTAACCTTAAAATAGAAAGATGACCTGGGTTCTCTGGGTAGGCGCAATGCGATCACAAGCGTCCTTAAAAGCGGCAGAGCAGGCCGGGTGCAGTGGCTCCTGCCTATGATCCCAGCACTTTAGGAGGCTAAGGCTACAGGATGGCTTGAGCCCAGGAGTTCCAGACAATCCTAGGCAACGGAATAAGATCCTGTATCCACAGAAAGTATGTAGCTGGGTGTGGGGGATTGTCTCAGGGGATTGAGACTAGAGGATCACTTGAACCCAGAGGTCCAGGCTACAGTGAGCCTTGATGCCATGACCAGGCCACTGCACTCCAGCCTGGGCAACACAGCAAGACCCTGTCTCAAAAAAAAAAAAAAAAAGGGGGTAGAGGGAGGCAGGAGAGGGGAGGCCTCAATGAGGTGATGGGAAAAAGATTCAACTACCCACAGCTGGCTCTGAAGATGAAGGAGCCTGAAGTCAAGAAGTAGGGATAGCCTCGAAAAATGAAAAGGCCAGAAATCAATTCTCCCCTAGAGCTTCCAGGAGCGCAGGCCTGCCGACACCCAGATTTTAGACCCGGGTCAGCCTTCTGACCCGCAGAACTGGAAGACCAAGTTTTGATCCACAAAGTTTGTGGAAACCTGTCACGGCAATAGGAAATAAATACAGAGGCCAAAGGGTCAGAGGTGAGAGGTCAAGCTTGCCCTGCCCCTGCCCAGACCTCAGCCAGACTTCTGGGTAGCAGGGCCGACAGAGACACCCCCAGGGCCTGTCCTTGCCTCTGGGAAGCGGGAGCCTGAGATGACCCAGGAGGTCCTGGGCCCTTCTGTAGTGGACACCAAGGTCTTGGGGGACCACCCTCTGGTTGAGGCCTTGGGGGATGAAGAGGGAGGGCTCAGGGCCCCATTGCAGGGTCAGCCAGTAGGGGCCGTGGGGCCATCTGGACATGACGTCTAATGCTGGCAGTGGCCACAACACAGGACCCCACAGGCCCCTGCCAGATAAGAGTTCATCTTTTCCTTTGTTCTCTTCCAGTTCTGTCTTCCATTCCAGCCTTGCTGAACCCAGCTCACGGCGGCCCTGGGCTGCAGAGGGCAGACGGGTGAGGCTCGGCCCCTGTCTCCAGGGAGCCGGAGAGGGCCCTCGTCCCCGCCCGCCAGGAGGACAGTCATGAGGCTGATGGTGGAGGGGCCCTGGACAGAGGTGGCCAGGGAGCCCTGAGCCTGGCACACTCTCCCTCCTGGTTCTTTGCTTGCGTGTACACGATCAGCTATTGTTTACAAAGAGTCCTTGGTGTTACCTGGTTGGCTGCCCGTAATGGGAGCTCCTGCCCCCATCGGACATGTAAACAAACCAAGGTCTGTCCAGTTCCAGCTGACAGGGTCTGCACCTCCGCCAGGGCTAGGCAGAAGCAGCATCAGAGCACAGGAGACCCGGGAGGAGCCGAGAGCCAGTGCTGCTCTTAACAGCTCCCAGTGGGGTGTGCTGGGCACTCACAAGCAGGTCAGGCCACAGAAAAAGCTAACCAACCTTTATAAGGGAAAATAGGGACCTGGAGGGCTCCTGCGCCCCTGTGCTGACATCCAAGATGCTCCGGATGCTCTTGGCCTCACTGTTGGATAGGTTCCCCTTGATGGCCAGGATGGCGCTCAGGTGGCCTTTGCTGGCAAAGAGAGCATCCCGTCAGCCCAGCCTGTCACCCACAGCCCTGTTCACCAGCTCCCTGCACTCCTGGCCAATGCCATAGGGCCCCACAGCCAACGCCTAGCCCACGAGGGGGCTGCACTTCACTCTGCCTTGCCCATGCACTCCACCTGACGGTTCCAAGAGCAGCCATGCCCCAGCCTGTGTCAGGCCTCTGCACGGGCTGCTCCCCCTGCAATGCTCTTCCCAGGCCCTGAGACGACCACCTCTTCCCACCCCTTAGGTCTCCGCTAAGATGTCCACCCCCAAGAGGCTTTCGTCTCTCTAAAGTCAGCACCTCCTATTATTCAGAACCTTGGTTAAACCCTATTTACAACTTGTAATTGTCTTTTCTTTGCCTGATTATGTCATTATTATTGCTGGCCTTCGACAGAATGTGAACTACTTAAGGAAGGATTGAGACCTGGCTTCTCTTGTTACTTCATTGCATCCTGGTAACTAGAACAGAGGCTGACACCTAGCTGACTTCTCTATAATTGTTGGTGGCATAGGTAGATGGATGGTGGGTGGATGAGCAGATGGATGAGAGCTAGATGGGTGGAGGGATGGGCACATGGAGTAGATGCATGGGTGGATGGGTGGGTGGGTGGGTGGTTGAGTGGATGGATAGCTAAATGCGTGGAGGGATGGATGGATGAGTAGATGGGTGGATGGATGCTTATATGGGTAGCTGGATGAATAGATGGATGGATAGATGGGTGGGTGGGTGGGTGGATGTGTGGTTGAGTGGATGGATAGCTAAATGCGTGGAGGGATGGATGGATGAGTAGACGGGTGGATGGGTGCTTATATGGGTAGGTGGATGAATAGATGGATGGATAGATGGGTGGGTGGGTGGGTGGATGGGTAGACAGGTGATGGATGGGTGAGAAGATAGATACCCAGATGGGTGAAGGAACGGGTGGGTGAGTAAATGGGTGCTTGTATGGTGGGTGAATGAATGGATGGGTGGAATGGATCAGACAGGGGCTGGACTTGGCTAAGCTGGGGTCAACCCCGTCAAAAGCCATTCAAACTTACCTAACATGTCAGAGGACCCAGCCAGAAAGAAACAATGTCCCTGGCCCACCAGAGCCTCAGGCAGCCAGGGGCTAAGCCTCCACTCCCCAATATGAGCCCTGGTCCCAGCGCATGGGCCCAGGCCCCAGAGGCCCCCGAGACTGGGTGAACCTGGCCTCTCTGGTCTCAGTCTCCTCTGAGAGGCAGCGTCAGGCAAAGCTAAGAGTGTGGGCCATGGCTGCATGGCCAGACACTAACTAGCCATGTCACCTTGGAGGCATCCTGGGAGCTCTCCGGGCCTCCTCTGTGAAATGGCAATGGAAAAAGGATTGGCCTCATAGTGCTGTGGTGAAGGCCACAAGAGTGAGGCCCTGGTGAGGTTCACACAGTGACTGGCACGTGGGCAGCTGCCAGGATCTGGGTTTCCAAAGCCAGCCCTGTGAGGCCCTGGCCGCAGTGATGTGACAGGGGTCCTGAGGTGCCTCATGCTCTCACCTGAAGTCAGGGTAGCAGGTGGCATAAGTGGCCACCTCAATCTTGATGGCACTGGGGTCCTGCAGGCGAATGATCTCTGCCAGCGTGGGGAGAGCAGGCTGCAGCCAGGTCGCCGGGGAGCCCTGCAGGAGTAGGTGTGGTTGGAGGGACCCAGGGCTCCAGAGGCTCGGGTCAGCAACTCCTTGGGCTTGGAGAGGCACCAATGGCCTATCTCCGACCCTGAAAGGGCTAGGGGAGAAGAGGCAGCCATTTCAGAGGAGCTTGGGAGAGGTGGGCAGGGGCTTACATGCTGGGTGCAGAAGTGCTGGATGGTGTCAGCATTGGCCAGGATGTGCCCAGCCAGCTGCTGCTGCTGCTCAGCGGTCTTGAGGACGAGGCGCCGCTTGCTGAGCTGGATGATGTACTCCTTCACCAGGTGCAGGTGCACGGCCTCCATGAGCTCCTGGGAGGGCAAGCAGCCAGAGGCATGTGAGCTGTCTGCTGATGGGGAGCTCACCACCTCCCTTGAAGCCTTGTAGCCAGGACTCCAGGGAGAGGCAGATGCCAGAGCAAAAGACTGTACACGTGCTCATGCATCCACGTGTGTGTGTTCACATGTGTGTGTTCACATGTGTGTGTTCACATGTGTGTTTGCATGCTTGTGCGTTCAAATGTGAGTGTTCACATGTGCCCGTGTGTTCAATATGTGTTCACATGCTCTTGTGTTCACATGTGTGTGTTCGCATGTGCGTGTGTGGTCTCGTGCGTGTGTGTTCACATGTGCGTGTGTGTTCACATGCTCGTGCATTCACGTGTGTGTTCATATGCTTGTGCATTCACATGTGCGTGTTCAAACACACGTGTTCACGTGTGTGAGCACATGTGAGTGAGTGTACACAGACATGCTAGTGTGCGTGTTCGGCCTGCCCCCATTCCCTGAGGCCCAGCCACCAGCCCAGAGCCGCCTCACCTCCCGGAAACAGTCCTGCAGTTCTGAGAACTCAGGCAGCCTGACGTCCACGGTGGCGATGATTTTTTCCAGAGTCTCCATGGGGGCCGCCCAGCGGGTGTGCGTGAACCTCTTGAATAGCGGCTGAGACAGGAGGGGCAGGATGTCTGGTCACGCCCTGGAGAGGAAGGGCTGCCAGCCGCAGACACGCAGACACAGACACACACCAACACCTGTGCCTGGCGGAGCAGGGGGGGTGCTCAAGGACTTCCAGGGAACCCGGGCCAACCTCACATCCCTGCTCACAGACAGGAAGTGGGAGCCGGCTCCGTGCACCCTTCTCCAAGGTCACCCAGCTGCGGCTCAGGAGCCAGGAGAGCCTATCTGCCGGCCCGGAGGCCAAGTCCACTGCCTCTTAAATAAATAAATTCCTTCATAAACAAGACCTTGTGCTTGGCTGAGCCTGGGAGATCAGTGCCAAGGGATCTGGGGTCACTGCTCGGGCTTCCACCACACTCAGGCCACTCATGGCCGCTAGCCCCTAACACCAGGCAGAGAACCTCTCCCCTTCCTTTCAAGAGACCCCCACTTTACACCCTGCTAAAGAATATGCTTGTTTTCACAGCATTTTCTGTGGATTCCTTGGCCCACAACAGATGTGACCCTGGCTGCCGATGACCCTGAGCCTCAGTCGCTGGGAGTCAGGAGCAGGGAAGGGGTAGACAGGAGGGGCTGCGGGGATTGGAGGAAAAATGTCTGCAGGCTTGGGACTGGGCCGGGTCTGAATTGGGGAGGGGCAGTGAAACTTTTCCAGGCCTTCCCAGCCCCAGGTGGCCCCTCTCAGGCCAAGCCCCAGGGCATGATGGGTTGAGTTCAGAGCCTGCCAGGGTCCCCAACCGGGCATTACCGCTGCACCAGAGCTGGCTCGCAGTGCCGTTCACAGGCCTGGAGCGCGTCGTATCCACATCTTTGCCTCTGCCACTCCTCCCCAGGGGCACTTCCCAGTCCCTCCCTGGGCCCCCCAACACTGGGCTCCTGAGGGCAAGAGGTTCCCACTACCTTCAGGTCCTCACGCAGGTTCTGGAGCAGGGTGTCAAAGCCATGGCTCTTGAGCTCACCCAGGGGGCCCAGCAGGAGGCTCAGGGTGTCTTGGGGTACCTGCCACTTCTGCTCCATGGACATCCTGGAAGGTGGAGGCAGAGAGGTCACCCCAGCCCTGCTCAGCCTATAGCTCCGTACCCAGGGAGCCAGGCAGCCCCCTCTCTTCACTCTAGAACCCTCAATGGCTCCCCATTCTCTGTGGGATCAAGTCCTCCCATCCGTGTTCTCCACGCCCTCAGGACACTCCTCCACCACATCCCCTTGTAACCGAGGGCAAGTTAGTCTCCTCCAGTGATTTGCCCATCTGCCCAATAGACAGATCACTACACCTACTTCACAGGGTTGCTTTAAGGATAAAATAATGGCTGAAACATCTGCCCGTGTGCTTGCCCCAGCCAGCACCTGGGAAATGTTTGCTGCTGGCGCTGCAGGCCCTGGCGTCCTCACACATGTTGCTGGTTTGAATTCCACTTCTTGACCTCAGCAGCTCCTCCTCCCTCCACCTCCCAGCTCCCCTCTCCTGCCTGCCGAGTGACTCCCACTCCCGCAAGCCCCTCCCAACACTCTCACCGGAAGGACAGGCAGTTGTTGATATTGGCAATGACATTGGCCCTGTAATTCCTCAGCTGCTTGCCTCTCTCCAGAAATTCACTAAAGGCGCGCTGGTAGCTGGTGAAACCAGAAGGGGCACATTCAGGACCAGCCCAAACGCTGGGACGGCGGCAGCAGCCTCCCCGCCCTCCAGGCCAGCTCCCGGGGTTCACTTTTCTGTCTGGCTGCCCATAGCCCAGGGAGGGGCCACTAGTCCCTGGGCATCATGGAACTGGCTTCACAAGCTAAGGCCAGGGCTCCTGAAGAGGGTACCAGCCCATCTCTGCTGCCCCCAGCCCTTCTCCCAGGCCCTCTCTAGAACTGGCAGACCAGGTACGAGTGAGGGTGTGGTTGGCTGGAGAAGCACTCAGAGGTTGAGAGGGAGAGAGCAGGTAAAATTCGAGTGGTGGAGACTGGGACTGTTGTGTGAAGGGGTGGCGGGGTCTCAGTCCCTCTCGAGGCATCTTCTTGGAAGCTAGAGGCTGCTCTGCTGAGAGCTTTGCTGATGGGGTGGGCGCAGGAGGTTCCCACACTGAATCCTGGTGGAGGTCAGACCACCTGAGGATCTCAGTGCCCTGGCTGAGTGGGAAACAACTCCTGGCTCAGAATGACAGGGACGGGGGTGGAGGGCGGGGAGCCAGCTCAGCTCCCCACCTGAGGCACTAGGGAGGGGCCGTGGCTCTGACAGAGGTGGCTACAGGGACCCCATCCTGGGCACACACCCACCTCCTCAGGAATGCAGGCAGCTCCACCAGCAGCACCTGCTTTATCTGTGAGCCCAAGTCCAGCGTGATGCTCTCGGCCTTGGCCTGGGCCTGGGAGATGATCTGCGGGGTGGTGTTGGGTGAGCTGAGCAGGGGCTTTCTTGACAAGGGGGCAGGGGATAGGGAGGAAACAGGCTGGAACAGAGGGGGTGCCCCGAGGTGGGCATGGGTATGCACACAGGACAGAATGTGCATGGCGCTTCCCGTGCACGTGCACGGGCGGTACATGTGCCCTGGGGCAGATCGCAGTACCTGGATGATGTCGATGGCCAGCTCGCTGTGGCAGTGGCCGTCCAGCCTCTGGGGAGGCACATCCTCAGCCCAGTGCTGTGCCTCTAGCTCCAGAGCTCGGTCCATCAGCTCCCTCACATTGGCCTGGGGGAGGAGGGCAGGTCACTGGGGCACTATCCATCACCTCGCTCACCTGGAAGACCCGTCAAGCTCCCTGCCCACGTCCTGCCTGTCTCTGAGCCTCTCCTGCGCCACCTCCCTGCCTCTCCCTGGCCCAGGTGGAGACTCACCGCCTCGTTGGACAGGAATGTGGCCTCCAGCAGCCGGATCTGTCTGGGGGGCAGGAGGCTCCCGAGCCCCACACCCTGCAGCTCACCCGCCAGCTTGGGGCTATTGATGATGTCACTGCAGGCAGGGGAGGCTGGCATGAGGACAGGTATACCCAATCAGCACCACCCCTCAAGCTAGAGCCCAGGCCCTCAGCCTCGGTCTCTGGCAGGCCCAGACTGCCCAGCACACCCTCCCGCACGCCCACCCCTGTTCCCATTTCAGATGATGGGTCCTCCATCTACTTAGTTTGGTTTGGAACAGAAACCCTGAAGTCATCGTGCCTCCTCTGACCCTCTCACCCATCCCCATTAGGTCCTGCTCCAAAAGAGCCCCCAAAATCGGCAGCCTCACGCCACTCTGGCACCCTGGCTGACTCCCACCAGCTTCCCGCTGGCTCACTGCAACAGCCTCCTCCCGGCCTCTCTGCTCCTTCCCTCACCTCCAACAATTCCTGCTCCACCCAGCAGACAGAGCCTCCTTTAAGATCTGATCTTCTTCCTGCTCCAAGGCTACCTGTCACCCAGATAAAACCCTGCTCCTAGTCACAGCAGCCCTGGAATCCAGCCAACTCCCAGCCCACTGCGCTCCAGCCCTGCAGGTCTTGGGCATCTCGACAGCCCCGGCCACCTCCCAATCCCAGGAGTAGGCCAGAATGGGCAGGAAGGGCTGCCCCAAACTGCTCCCCAGATGCATCTCGGCTCGTTCTCCTGGCGCCTCTGCAGCGCCGCAGAGCTCCCAGGGGACTGCCCAGCCCCAGCACTTCCTAAGAGCTCCCAGGGCACTGCCCAGCCCCGGCACTTCCTAAGGGGCCTTTGTCTGCCTAGAGGCTTACAAATGACCTCTCTGCCCCTCACCCAATCCAGATGCAGCTGTGTCCCTCCATTCCCCACATTTCTGGCACACAGGCTTCAACGATGCCCCCCTGGACACCCTCTCACCAGGGCTCCATGCCCAGCTTGGCTTTAGTTGCCTGTTGCTAACCCCAGGCCAGCAGACCCCGAGGTCACTGGGACAGGAAGACTGGCAGGCATGGGTGCAGGTGCCTGGCATTTCCTGGTGAGCCAGGACGAGCAAGCGGGAACTGGCTCTGGGCTGGGCTATCTCTCCCACGGCCCCTGCCCTGTGCCAGTTCCCCTATGCCCTGCTGACCCCTCTCCCACCCTCCTCACTGGACCCTTTCTCTATCCTTGTGCCGAGGCTGACGCTTCAACAGTGACTGAGCCCATAGGACCCCCAAAGGCCCCCGAGACGGCAGACGCTGCCCACACTGTCTACACCTCTGAGCTTCCTTCCTAAAGTTTCACACTAGCATCTGGGGCCAGCAGTGGCCAAGCCCCACAATAACAGCCCCTGGACTCCCCTGCCCTGGGCCTTTCCACATTGCAGTAAGCCTCTCCCTATGCAGACCCTGTGAATGATGGGCATGCCCAGGGAGCCATGGAGTCAGGGGATGCCTGAGGCTGTGCTCAGCAGGGGTACCAGCTGCACAGCCAGCCTCCCACCTGAGGGGCTCCAGCTCTGCCGTGGGCTCAGAGGGTAACCCTACACAATGGGGGTCTAACAAGACACATGGCCCTTGAACTCTGCTGCCTGGGGGTGCCCGCATAGCCTGCCCAATAAATCCAAACATTCTGACAAGCTCTGCTCAGCTCCAGAGTGCCCTGGAAGAGGACATGCTCAGGAGCACCGACCCTCCTCTCACCTTCTTCCCCGCGTGCCCTATCACCCCTCCTCCTGCCTCCTGGCCTGATTCCCCGGCTCAGAGGACCGCTGGCTTTCACCTCCTCCAGGCTGGCTTCCCTGACTTCTCCAGGCCTGCTTTGGGCCCATGCTCTGCACGGGGCCTGGCCTCTGCTGCCACAGCCCTTCCGGCTCTGGATGGTTATTGATTGCTTTGCCCCCTCCTCAGACTGGGCGCTCGTGAATGAATGAAATCCCTACCATTTTCTGTGCCTCAGTTTCCCCAACAGCAGAATGTGACTGAGGCCCAGGAAATTAAGGATTTTGCCAAAGCTGACCCAGCCCCAGCCTTATCCCTGTGTCCAGGCCCAGTCTCTGCCTGTCCAGGCTCTGCCCCAGGGAGTCCAAATCCCACCCCTGCATTCTCCGACTCAAAACTCTGTAAGCACCAGCCTCACTAAGAGCTGCCAGCGGCACCTCGACACCCCTCCTACAGAGGACACCCTCCCTGCTGGTCCGGGCCCAGCCCCGAGCCCGCTCACTTGGGGTAGAGGTTCTGCACCCAGACCAGCAACATGTAGGTGTCGCGCTCGCACAGCTCGAACTGCGCCACGGCGGCCAGGTGGGCCGCGAAGTGCTGGTGGTAGCTCTCGGCGTAGGCCGCCACGACGCCGAACTCGGCCGGGAACAGCGGCTTCAGTCGCTCCACCACAGCCTCCAGGTCCTCTTTCATGGTGCGGCCCAAGTGCAAAAAGACGTTCTCGGGGACCTCGGGGCCCGCGCCCGGCCGCTGGCCCATGCGCTCCTCGGCCGCCTCTGCCACACCTCGACGCCACAGCTGCAGCCAGCGCCGCGGGCGCGTGACCGCCAGTCCCGAGGTCCCCGGCCCTGCCGCCGCCGCCGCCGCCTGGCGGTCCTCGCTCTCCTGCTCCGACACCACGGCCAGCGCCTGGCGCAGCCGCTCTGGCGCCACCTCCAGCGGCCGCCGCAGCACGCCTAGCACCTGGTCGCGCAGCAGATCGTACAGCGCCTCCACCTTGCTCTGGCGCCGCACCAGCTCCTCCTCGCTCGCACCGCCCGCCGCCGCCGCCGCCGCCAGCTCCCGCTCCAGCGCCAGCAGCGGCAGAGCCGCCTCCAGCTGCCCGCGCTCCAGCGCCGCCTTCAGCTCCTCCACTGCGCCGGGAAAGTCGCGTCAGCCCCGGCCCCAGCCCGCCGGTCACCGGGGGGGGGGGGGGGGGGGGGGGCGGCCTAGACGCGCACAGGGCCGGCGGCCAACACCCTAAAGGGTGATGTCGGTGTCCCGGACTGGGCTGAAAGCCTGGTCTTCCCCCTCCCAGCCCCGCAGATTGGGGCACAGGTGAAAGCAGAGAAACAGATGCGCCTTCCAACCCCATTTGCCGGCCCACTGTGCAAGTGGCTCACTCACGCGGATGAGCGCCAACCCCGTCCAGGCCCCAGACTAGCTCTAGCCCAGGGTCCCAGCGCACCTGTTGGGGGCGGGCCATCCAGCCCCTGCCTGGACCTGGCTGTGCCCTCGGGCTCCGCTGAGCTGAGCTGACCCTTCTTCTTCTTCCCTTTGGTGAAGACGCAGAACACATTGGCCAGGCCTTTGGACTTCTTCTTCTTCTCCTTCTTCTTCTTCACTGTCTTTTCCTCCTCCCTGTATAGGGCTGTCCCAGCCTCCAGGGGCGGCACCAGGTCCTCAGAGGAGGCCACTGACATGGAGGTCTCTGACTCTGCCTCTGATGTGGACGGCAACTTTTGGGGGCTTCTGGGGAAGTCGAGGGTGCCCTGCACAGGCTGATGGCCCGAGAGGCCTTGGAAGAAGGTCATCATCTTTAGCATCACCCTGGCTCAGGCCTGCAGGCTCCTGTGGGGTGGGGGTGAAGGCATCAGTGGTCACCATGGACCGGCCCTGGCTCCCAGGCCAGAGCACACAGCTGTGCTGGCTGCATTGAGTGCACTCAGTCTGTTTCACCCATTAGACCACCAGGGCTCTGCTCATCTCCTGGCCCAGATGAGCACCAACAACCATACTCCCTTCTTGGCCATGAGCATCTCACCACACACAGCTTCCCTTCCAATACTTCACAGTCCCAGAAGCAGGGAAGAGGCCGGGGACGCCAAGCCTGCCACACAGAGGGGGGCCTTCACTTTATTTGGGCAAATCCTTCCCTGACAGCCCACTCTATAGGCAGGAAGCAGGGAGTGAACACCTCCCTGGATCCCACGGGACCCTAGGGAAGAGGCAGGGAATGTGCTCTGTCGCTTTGGACAGAGCAGAACAGAGGTCCAGAAAGGTCAGGGACATGCCGGGGTCTAGAACACCAGAAGTTGGCCTGAGACCAGCCTCCCCCTGCCCAGACCCAGCCCCTCTGCCATCTTGCCCAGTTCTGATCCAGCGGTGGGGTCACAGAAACACAGCTGCTCCGGCTGGGCCACGAAGCGGGCAGAGCCTGACTGGGGTCTACAGAAGCCACAGTGGGTGGGACCTCAGAGAGCCTTTCACACATCACTGGGGGCAAGGGGCTCAGCAAGTCACAGGGCTGCCTGAAGTCACACAGCAACTAGGGTCCAGAACCCAGGCTTCCTGGCTCCCACCCTCTCTGCCCGCTCCCATATGGGATGATAGCATCATCACAAAAGCTTCCAGTTTCTGCAGCCTTCCTGGGTGCCCATCCCATCTCTTCCTTTCTCTCATCTGGAAGGGTGTTATTTTGGCTTAAACTGTCCCTATGGCGAACAGCTTGGGTTTGGAACTCAGGTCACCCGGTCCCAGAGCCCAGCTCTCCCCCTGCCTCCACATCCCCAGCTGTCCTGCAAGCTACATCCAGAGAGGCAAGACATGAGCCTCCCCCAAGTCCCCTCCCAGCACCTGACCATTGTCAAAGCAAGACCAAGTCCACTGGAGAAGACCATGACTGACCGGAAAGGGGGAAGCAGGCAGGGGCTGGGCCTCCCCGAGAACTGGGGTGACCTGTAACCATGATGCCACCTGTCTGACCCACCCCAAAATGAAATGCATGCAGCCTTGTCTCATGTATCACGGTAACTTCAAGTGACCCCTGAAACAGTCCGGCAAGGCAGGCAGGATGACCCATCATCCAGAAGGAGAAACTGAGGCTGAGTAGGAGGTGTTTGCCCCAACCACAGCAGCCATGGGGGCTCAGATTGGGTCCATCAGACTCTTCCCATGGCCCCGCTGCCTCCACCAGCCCCACTACCCTGTCCCCATCCTGGAGGGGCTTGGCCAGAGCCTCCTGAGGGACAGGAAGCCCGGGCTCCTCCCACCCCCAGCTCCTGCCATGCTCACCCAATGCCCTGGGCAAAGTCCCACACTCCTGGATGGCACTGGCCTCCCTGGTGCCATTTGGGTTGCGCATTCCACTCCAGGACCAAGAGGGGCATGCTCCAGGGAGCCTCAGGGGCAAGGCCATGGGGCACCTCTGCTCCCCACCCAGTGCCCCAACCTCGCTTCCCAGCCCCTCTCAGGTGCATGCCAAGCACCTGCAGGAGCTGGTCTGTCTGGCAGGGCCGCTCAGCCCCACCCTAGGTGCCCAGGCCCCACCTCTGCCATTCTCCTGGAGTGGGGAAGGGTGGCCCTTACCAGCAATGCTCCCTGCCAGCCTCACCTCAGCCTTCCCTGTCCCACCGTACATGTACTAGGCTCTGTCCCACTCCACATGTACTAGACTCTGTCCCACCTCCAGGCGCAGCTCCCGCAGGACACTCATAGCATCGCCACCTTCTCCCGTCTGTGATACAAAACCCAGAGCACCTGAAGGTCCTGCTGCAGCCCTCTAGGCCTCATCCCAGGTCTCCGCTCTCCGAGGCAGCTGGTGCCTTGGAAAGAAACGGTTTCGGTGCAGGCTCAGCACACCTCTCACTAGTGCGTGCACTGCACACCTCCTTCCTTCACAAGCCTCAGTTTCCCCGTCTTTGAAATGGGGATGAGGACCCCCACCTCACAGTGCTGCTGAGGGGATGTGGCCAAACCGCCCGGCCAAGGGCTGGGCGCCTATCTGGGCCTCAGTGGGGGTGAGTCTCCTGTGTCCTGAGTCTGTCCTGCAGGCGGCAGCGAGTGGGTGCAGCCAGGAGGGAAGGGGAGGAGGGGCATTCCTTTAAGCCTTGCCGCTGGTTGGGCCCACTGAGGCAGGAAGGGCCCTGCTCCGAGGCTCGCAGTGTGGTCACAGCCCGTGGCTCAACAGCGCCCCCCAGCCTCCCGCTGCCCTGCCTCTGCTCAGGCCCACTGGTCTGGCTCGCCTTCCCCGCCACACGCCTGATGTCCACGCGCCTCCCGGGAGCTCGCTGGGCCCGGCTCCTTCAGTCCTGGGCAGGATGTGGAAGGCGGACCCATCCCCCGATGAGGACACCCGGGCACAGGCGAGGAGGTGACTTGGCCTGTGTCGCCCGGTCGGAGAGTAACGCCGGACCTGGGGCCTTCCTGCTGCTAATGGAGGGGAGATCCCTGTGACTGCCCCAGCCCCGCCCTCCCTGCCTCTGGCAGGACCCGGCCCTCCGCCGCGAGCGCCAGCCCTGGCGCCTGTGCGCCCGGACGCGCGGACGTTGGGCGCCAGGGCCTCAGTTTCCCTGGCAGCGGGGCTGCCCCAGGCCAGGGTCCGTGGGAGCGTCCAGTCCAGTCCTGTCCCCGCCGCCGCGACAGGCTGTTCCCTAGGGGAATCCGGCGGGGCATGGAGTCGGGGCGGGCGAGGAGCCGCGCGGAGCGGCGGGGAATGGACGCGTGGAGGCGGAGGTCACTTACCGTGTCCTGGCCGGGCCGCCGCTGTCCTGGCCCCAGTTCCGCAAGGCCTGAAATAGTCGCAGACTCTGCCCCGCCCCGCCTGCCCCGCCCCCCGCAACCGCGGAAAACCCGCGGGCGGAGGCCAAGGCCCAGTGCGGCCCGGCTGTGTCTCTGCGTCCCGGGGGCCGGGCGCGCCCGGCCTGCCCAGCGGGGGATGCGGGGCGCGGTCACTTCCTCCCAGCAGCCGGGCAGGGGCGGGGGGCTGGCCGCACGTCGCATGGTATGTGGAGTTCGGGAGTCCGAAGGACGGGGCTGTCAGGCGCGGGGCCATTGTCGGACGACGGCTCCTGATAGGCCGCCTGGAAGGGGCGCGCTTGGCCGCGTTCCTGCGTCACAGACTGGCTCCAGCTGCGGGAGCGCCACTCCCACTCCAACTCCCCCAGCCGCCCCTCTAAAGTGTTCTGGTATCACCGCGGCCACAAGGAGACAGGGCACGGGGGCTTCCCGGAGGAGGCCCCCTAAGGGGAAGGGGGCTACACGGCTGGCCAGAGTGCTGGCCGCGCGGCTGTGCACGGGGCCTGGAGCCCCTCCCGTCGTCAAGCCTTGCTTGAAATGCGTAAATGCGGAAAGGTGAAGTGGCTGACCCGGGTCGCACCGCTTCAAGTAGCGGAGTGGGGTTCCTAGCCAGGCCTACGGGACTCCCACTGGAGCCTTTCTCCCTCTAGGGCTAGGGCTGGACCCACAGGCTGCTGGAACAGGCAGAAGGGGAGGGGTCCAAAGCCCAGACTCCAGGGCCTCGTCTTAATCATCAAGCCGACTTTGCCCACTCCGCGCAGGCCTCCGTTTCCAGGCCTGTTTCCCCATCCAAACTGTCTCTCAGGGTCTGTCTTGGGAGATGTGGAGGTGGGGCATGTGGGGAGGATGGAAGGGGGCTGTGAAGGGAACCCACTGGAGATTAACTTCCTTCCTTATTTCACACGCTAGGAATTTCTGCCCTCTGGAAAGGCCCCCGTCATTTAGGAATTTCCCGCTGGGCACGGGCTTCCCTCCTGCCTCACTGGGGCCTCTGCTCCTCCCCTCTTTTGTTTGGCCTCTTTCCCCGCCCCCTGCTCACTCTGCTATTCCCTCTCCAGCCTAGCAACAGGTCTTCCAGTACCAGGGGGGCCAGCGGAGTGGGGGCGGTGTGGGTTCAGGGTGCCCTGGGAACTGAGAACTTCCTCTTCAAGGGTGGTGGCCAAGCGCCAGGTTTGCACTTGGATTGCCATCCATCCTGTCTCTGGGGAACCTGTGGGGGAGCGGATGCAGGAGGCCGCCAGGATGGGGCGTTAAGGCTGCCAACCCCACCCCTTCTCTCCTAGGGCTCCAGGGATGACATTTTTCAGATGAGTCCACAGAGCCACAGTGTCCTGGGGCTGGGCGGGTCCTTCCATCGGCACTGCACAGATGGAATTCATCCACACAGGGGCGATGGGGATACGGCCTGAGGGGCCCTGGCCCGTGGCCGCCTTCATGGCTGGCTGCTGTGGCCTCATTGTGCAATCCCCACAAGACTCTCCTGCCAGACTCTGTTCCCCCACCCCACCCCACCTCCCCTCCCAGCCCCAAGCAGATCGGGAAATTGCTTGGAAGTCTGTATCTGCCAGGAGGGCATTGTCAGGCCTTAGGCCCTACTGTCCCCTTGGAGGCAGCCCCTGGTCTGCACAGGCTTTGCAGGGCTGAGGAGGGGCTGCCACCCTTGTCACCCGCTGACGGCAGTGGCCCACCCAGAGCACCGGCCGGGGATTGGGAAATGAGGCTGCTGCCTTGGACTTTTGTCTGCACCAGTCACTCCCCTTCTCTAAGCTCAGGCATGAGGGTCAATGGTCACATGCGTGAAGTTCTCAAGACAAAGAAAGTCTTCTGAAAATGGGGCAGCATGGAGGGCCCAGGGATGACAGCCAATGGGGCCCATGGGGCAGGAGCAGTCCTTACCCTCTTCTCGCAGATGCAGAAAACAGTTCCTCTTCCAGAGGAGCCAAAGGCCAGCCTAGGGCTCCACCCCAGCGAGAAGCCAGCATCGCATACTGGGTGGGGATGTTTATGACCAGTGGCCAGCGGCTGTCCCATTCCCCAGCTCCCCAGGGCACAGGCCAGGGGCAGCGAGCGGGGGCCTCTGCCTGGCGGGGAGGGCAGCAGACAGGAACAGACTGGCAGTGACCTCCCCATTTAGCCTAGAAGGCGAGTGTGCCA
This sequence comes from Theropithecus gelada, assembly GCF_003255815.1. NCBI lineage: Eukaryota > Metazoa > Chordata > Mammalia > Primates > Cercopithecidae > Theropithecus > Theropithecus gelada. Next base: position 104,674,178 of record NC_037675.1, on the reverse strand, counting down.
GCACCTGGCCAGGAGCCACCATCAGCTCCTCGCACGCAACCCAGGGCCTCAGAGGCCAGGACACAGGGGATGTCCCTCCCTTCCCTCTGCCAGAGCAACGACAGCTGACTTTTTAAAAATTATTATGGTACAATATACATAATGCAATTTATAATCTTTTAAGCGCACAGTTCAGTGGCATTAAGTATATTCACAGGGTTGTGCAACCAACATCGCCCTCCACCTGCAGAAATCTCCAGCTGGCAAGACGGAAACTCTACCCACTGTGCACTAACAGCCCTCTCCCTCTCCCCTGGGCCCTGGCAACCGCCACTCTACCTTTTGTCTCTGTGGTCTTGACTGTTCTCAGTACTGCAAATAAATAGAGTCACACAGCATTTGTCCTTTTGTGTCTGGTTTATTTCACTCAGCATAATGTCTTCAAGATGCATTCATGTGGCAGCAGGTGTCAGAATTCCCTTCCTTTTTAAGGCTGAATCATATTCCATTGTATGGATGGGCTACACTGTGCATCCATTCATCTCTCTGTGCACACTGGGTTGTTGCTATCTCCTGGCTGCTGCGTACAGTGCTGCTATAAAACATGGGTGTAGACCAGGTGTGGTGGCTCATGCCTGTAATCCCAGCATTTTGGGAGACCCAGGCAGGTAGATCACTTGAGCCCTGAAGTTCAGGACCAACCTGGGCAACATAGTGAGACCCTGTCTCCACCAAAAATACAAAAAATTAGCCGAGTGTTGTGGGGTGCACCTGTAGTCCCAGTTACATGGGAAGCTGAGGTGGGAGAACGACCTGAGCCTGGCAGGTTAAGGCTGCAGTGAGCCATGATTGCACCACTGCACTCCAGCCTGGGCAACAGAGTAAAACCCTGTCTCAAAACAAAAACAAACAAACAAAAGAACACGAGTATGCAAACATCTATTCATGTTCCTGCTTTCAATTCTTTCGGGTAGACTGCTGACATTTGTTGATCTCCACCAGTACCAGGCGTTGTTCTAAGCGTTTTGTATACATTAGCCGATTTCATCGGACAACCTAATGAAGTGGGCACTAACTCTCCTCTTTCTACAGATGAGGAGACTGAGGCACAGAGAGGTCCAGTCATGTGCCAGCCAGTGGTGAAGCTGGAGCCCCTTCACTAAGCATAGTGTTATCTTGCTTCTCCTCCAACGTTGCTCAACGTCTGAAATTCAGCTTGATGTATTTAAGTCAGACACAAGAAAGGACTTCCAGACCAAGGAGTTTAGATGCAGAAATGGGAGGTACTATCCTCCACTCCTTTTTCATCTTGAAAAAAAATTTTCTCAATCTTTTTCATTACCTCATTTAGTCCATTAATTGCACCTCCACCTGCGCCCTGTAGGGCAGCAGGAAAGGCTGAGTTAGCACGGACCAGAGAATAACACAGGCAGGCGCATTACTGGCCCTCTCTCTGCATTCTTGAAGGCACCTAGAGGAAAGCTCTCTAGAAGAGGGGCAGTTGGGGACGGGCATGGTGGCTCACGCCTGTAATCCCAGAACTTTGGGAGGCTGAGGCAGGTGGATCACCTGTGGTTGGGAGTTCAAGACCAGCCTGACCAACATGGAGATATCCTGTCTCTACTAAAAATACAAAATACTAAAAATACAAAATTAGCCGGGTGTAGTGGCGCATGCCTGTAATCCCAGCTACTCGGGAGCCTGAGGCAGGAGCATCGCTTGAACCTGGGAGGCAGAGGTTGCGGTAAGCCAAGATCACACCATTGCACTCCAACCTGGGCAACAAGAGTGAAACTCCATTTCCAAAAAAAAAAAAAAAAAAAGGAAGAGGAAGAAGAAGAAAAGGGCATTGAAGGCAGGCAGGAGGGAGAACAACCTGAAGCAGGGCCCAGGGTGGTGGGTGATCACGAGGGGCAGAGGGCCCATAGGTGGCTGGGCCTGGCCAGAGGCATGGCTGCAGCTGCTAGCCTTGGTCACAAGAGCATTGCTGACCTCAGAGTGGGTCACCTAGCCCCTCCCCCAGCATCCCGGGACCACTTCCCTCTGCATGATGACTTGCACTTCCCGCTGCCCTAACCCTGGTTCCCAGGACCCCAACACTCACTCTGCTTCTCCCTTTCACTTCTCAGGCTGTCACCAGCCCTGAAACTCTTCTCGGGGCCTCTTGCTCCCCCGGGGATGCCCTACTCAATGCATGGGGTGGGGCCATTGTGTCCCCTGTTGACAGATGAGGAAACTGAGTCTCAAAGAAGCAGGCACAGAGGTTGAGGCCTTAAGGCTGGGATCCCTGCTGCCACCCAGCCTTCCCCGAGAGGAGCAGTGGCTCACTCAGCGTCACCTGCAGCTTCATGAGACCCTGGCTGAAGTCTGCTGACCTCCTCCGGGACTGTGGGATGGCCAGGACAGCTGACCAGGAGCCACTCTCACGGCATATCCCCTCCTGCAAAGGAGGCGGCATGAGGACCCTCAGCAGCCCAGACATGCACCACCAGGCGGTGCCCCACCCCAGCCCCACGGGACACTGTTGACTTGTTGATAGCCCCTCCCCTTCCTCCTAGGAGGAAGCCGGGCCAAGGATTCCTTTCCGTATTTGGCAGATGGAGAAACTGAGGCCTGATGAGGTATGGCTTCTGCAGCTATTCCATGAGCCTGGCCCACTGTCCTTGCTTAAGAAGGGCGAAGGGAGAGAAAGCAGGGCCTATGGGGCAGCAGGACCCCAACACCAGTGGCCTCCCAAATAGTGTGGTGTAGGAGGGCTCCCTGGAGGAGTGGGTCCTGGTGGAACTCATGGGCATAGGAAGTTCCCTATGCCCGCTGCAAGCAGCCACTCTCCTCCCCAAGTTCAGCTCTCCTAAAACTCCAGTCTTTGACCACAGCTCTCTGGTAGTGATGCAAAATGCCCAAGTTCAGTTCTGGTCCCTTCTGCCCGGGGTTCCTATAGAACATGGGCCCTTCTCAGAGTCGGCATGAGTTCCAGGAAAACAGCTGCAGAGCCACGGTCTATGCAGGGTTCTCCCAATGACCGAGGCCAATCACGTGGCAGGAGCTCTCTTGGGAAGCCCAGCGCGGCTTCATGGGGCTTTTCCGGGAAGGGAGTTGGGGAGGAGAGGGGAGGGAAGGGGAGGGGAGGGAAGGGGAGGGGAGGGAACAGGAGAGGAGGGGAGGTGTTACCAGGAGGGACTGTATCCAAGTCATGAAGCACCAAAGTATGTTAGCAGCAGCAAATCCATACGGGTCTGTAGCAACCTCAGTTCTTACCTCCTCAGAAAAGAGAATTCAACCGAGAGGTCTAAGGCAAAGTGAGAGACCGTGGCAAGTTTCAAAGCAGAAGTGAAAGTTTATTTAAAAGCTTTAGAGAAGGAGCCTGAGCAACATGGCAAAACCCTGCCTCTGCCAAATAATAAAAATAATAACACAAAAATTAGCCGGCATGGTGGTGGGCACCTGTGGTCCCAGCTACTCAGGAGGCTGAGGTGAGAGGATCACTTGAACCCGGGAAGTGGAGGTTGCAGTAAGCCCAGATCGTGCAGCTGCACTCCAGCTGGGCTACAGAGCAAGACCCTATCAAAAAACAAAACAAAACAAAACAAAAAAAACGGCCAGGCACAGTGGCTCATGCCTGTAATCCCAGCACTTTGGGAGGCCAAGGCAGGCAGATCGCCTGAGGTCAGGAGTTCGAAATCAGCCTGGCCAACATGGTGAAACGCTGACTCTACTAAAAATAAAAAATTAGTCAGATGTGGTCCCGGCTACTTGGGAGGCTGAGGCAGGAGAATTGCTTGAACCCAGGAGGCGGAGGTTGCAGTGAGCCGAGACTGTGCCACTGCACTCCAGCCTGGGAGACAGAGTGAGACTCTGTCTCAGAAAAAAAAAAAAAAAAAAAGTTTTAGGGCAGGAATGAAAGGAAGGAAAGTACACCTGGAAGGCCAAGCAGGTGACTCAAGGGACCTTTGACATGGGGTTTTATACATTAACATGCTTCCAGTTCCCAGGGTGGGGGGAGCTTGCATTCCTTCTCCAGATTCTTCCCTTGGGCTGGGCTGTCCACATGCACCGCCGTGGCCTACCAGCACCTGGGAGGGGCCGCATGCGCGGTGTGTGTACTGAAGTGGTGCACGTGCTCATCTGAGGCGCTCTTCCCTTACTGTCGAGGGTTTCCCCGAGGAAGGTCATATACCAGTTAGGCTCTGCCATTTTGCCTCCTTGTGCTTATGCTTGAGCCCACTCACCCGACTCCTGAGATCTTACCGGGAAGTTGCTGATCACTAGTTTTGGGTGCTTCTATGTAGAAGAAACACCTATGTTGGGAGACTGCCTTTTCCTGCTGCTGGTTCGACCAATTATTATTTTAGAGAGACAGTGTAACAACTGCCTATCACCTGATGGTCGCATGACATTCCTGGGTGCTCTTCTGCCCTGCTCACATCTGTCTACTGTAACAGAGGCTGCTCAAAAAACAGGCAGGCCCTGTGACTGCCTCCAGCCCAGGTTCTGGGAGCCCCCTTCTTGTCAGACGGCCAGGAGCTCTGACTTCCAGACTTTGGAGAAGGAGGGCATCCCTCTGTGGGCTCAGGCGTGGAGACCACCTGGGCCCTGGCACTCCATTCCTTGCAGCTGTGTCTCTCCACACATTGCTTGGGACAGTGACATTTCCTTGGGACCTCCTGGAGATGGCGCTGGCACACTCAGAGGGTTGGCAGGGATGGCTTAAAGGAGGTAGTGCAGGTAAATAACAATGAATGCCACAGGTAGGAGGATGCTCTCGGAGAGCCAGGTCCTCCTCCAGCCAACTCTTGCATTTTCTTGTGTAATGCTCCCAAGTTTACACAGGGAGACGGAACCCAGAGAGGTGGAGTAACTCACACAAGGACACACAGCTAGGAAGGTGCAGAGCTGGGATTCCAGCCCAGAGGTGTATGAGTCCAGAAGCTGATTCGAAATGCTAGCCCTGAGTCCAGAGAAAGCAGGAACATCATACGCCACCAAGCAGAGTCCGGCACACACTGGGCACCCCACAAACGGCAGGGCTTCTCATGATGAAGCAGGAGAATAGGGTCTGGAGGCAGGGAACCTAAGGCTGTTTCATGCCAAATTCCTAGAACTATATTGAAAGGAAAACGCATACAAAAAATTAGCTGAGCATGGTGGTGGGCGCCTGTAATCCCACCTACTAGGGAGGCTGGAGTGCAATGGTGCTATCTCCGTTCACTGCAACCTCTGCCCCCGGGTTCAAGTGATTCTCCTGCCTCAGTTTCCTGAATAGCTGAGATTACAGGTGCCCGCCACCATAACCAGCTAATTTTTTTTGTATTTTTAGTAGAGACGGGGTTTCACCATATTGGCCAGGCTGGTCTTGAACTCCTGATCTCAGGTGATCCTCCCGTCTCAGCCTCCCAAACTGCTGGTATCACAGGCTTGAGCCACCGCGCCAGCCTCACCCTAGCCTCTGATTGGTTGCTTTTTACAACCAATCAGATGTTTGCACAGGAGTGTGACCTTTATAACTTCACTTCAGCCTCTGGTTGGCTGCTTTCTGCAACAAATCAGACTGATTGCAGACCACCACTTCATTTACATGAGATGAGCATGAAGTGGCCAACAGGAAACTTCTAGGGGATATTTGGACTCAACAAGATTCTGTATTTGGACTGTTGAGCCACTGCTCGGTCCACTCCCACTCTGTGGGGTGTACTTTCATTTTCAGTAAATCCCTGCTTTCGTTCTTTTGTTGCTTCATTCTTTCTTTGCTTTGCTGGGCATTTTGTCCGATTCTTTGTTCAAAACGCCAAGAACTTGGACAACTTGCAGTCACGACCCTCTACTGGTGACCTTTGTCTTCCCTAAGATCCTAAGTCCATTATTTGAGGATTCTATCCATCTAAGAGCCTTGAGTTCCTCATTTGATGTTTACAGGGATCAAGAACGACTGCCAGGCCAGGTGCAGTGGCTCACGCCTGTGATCCCAGCACTTTGGGAGGCCAAGGCGGGCGGATCATTTGAGGTCAGGAGTTGAGACCAGCCTGACCAACATGGTGAAACCCTGTCTCTACTAAAAATAAAAAATTAGCCAGGCAAGGTGGTGGGTGCCTATAATCCCAGCTACTTGGGAGGCTGAGGCAGCAGAATCACTTGAACCTGGGAGGCAGAGGTTGTAATGAGCTGAGATCACGCCACTGCACTGCAGCCTGGGTGACAGAGTGAGACTTCATCTCAAAAGAAAAAAAAAAAAGGAAAAGAAAAGAGAAACAACTGCCCTATCCTCCCAACCACCTCCAGCAAAAACAGTTTCCCCACCAATGCCCAGAATGTCACCGTTCATATAAATTCCTTGGGCAAGAATCAGTTTTTAACAACTCAAGTGTCCAGCAAGGAACCTTGGTTACTTCTGGGAATGGGAGCAGGAAGACTAGAGATAAGAAGGAGACTTATACCCTTTGCATACCTTTTACATTTTGACCTACGTGAATGTATTGTTCCCCAAAACATTATTAAGCATTTAACACATTTTAAGGCTGTTACTAGATGGGTGGGCATATGTGCAGACAGAAGGGAGGGTGTTCCTGGAGAGGCCCAGGCCCCCAGGGCCCAGGAGAGGATGGACCGAGGGGTGTGTGTGACTTGTCCAAGTTTCAGTTCCCTCCAAGTGTTTCACAAGACCAGGGTCCCAGGAGGCCAGGCTGAGATAGGGTGGCTCCCAGCGAGCTCTGGTCCTGTGACCTGGGGCGCTGTGGACCCTGCCCTCTGCAGTGGCCGTCTTATTGCAGCACAGTGGCCAGCAAGTGCTCACTGACCAGTCTTCCACAGGGAAGGGCGGGCACGGGCAGTGTTATGAGGCAGGCCACTCCTGGCCACCCCCTGGGCCTCATGATGGCCTGTGAGCTGTGTGCACCGACGGCGGCCCTGGGGCTTCTTTGTGGTGGCAAAGGAAGGAAGTTTGACTGGGGACGGGGGTAGCCTTGGGGACCCTGCAGCCTCCTCTCCCAATGTGGGCAGCGGTGAGGGGTCCTGCAGTCACCTTCCAGCCGCTGGGGATATTGCCACCATGTACAGGGGCCTGCTGAGTACTGAAGCCAGGAAGGAAGGGCCTGGGGTCACCAGGTGAGGAAGGAAGAGGGTGAGCTGTGCAGGCCTGGAGGAGACACACGGACCGCCACTCACAGCACACCCTCTTGCCAGGACTGCTGTGGACAGGTTCACTGGCTCCCTACTGGGCACTCCCTCCCACGTTACCAACAAGAAGACTGGATCGGTCCCCCGGCTGGAAGGGGCAGAGCTGAGACTGGAACACAGGCCTGCGTGGCTCAGCCTCGTGTGTCTCCCGCATGACACACTCAAGCAGGGGACAGGCCCAGACACATGAAGACCAGGAGGAGAGATGGTCGCAGAGGGCTGCTGGGCCCCAGCCTGAGCTGGGGTGGGGGCAGCTCTCCAGTCTCCTCTCACCCTACACACGCTGTCCCTGAGCCAGCAGGTGTGTGTGCGTGCAGCACACACACACACATACACATACGTACACACATACACACACACACATATATACATATACATACACACAAATACACACACACACACACACACACAGAGTGGATCATCTCTGCAGACCACAGCATGCGGGCCTGGGGCATGTGGGTTCTCTGTATCTTCTCTCTGCCCCCCGAGTTGGGCCTGGGATGGGGCCCCAGAAGATTCACAGAACAGACCCAGTCTCAAGGACCTCAAGCTCAGGGACAGAGACCAGAGGGAACCCCAGGACATGCAGAAGCCTCAGGCCACGGTGAAACTGGGGGAAACCCAGCTAGCCCTGAAGAGGGAGGAGAACTGGGCCATGCAGCAGGGAACAGGTGGCCAGCAGAGGCTGGGGGCCAGGGGCCGACAGGCAGGGCCTGGGGCTGAGCTTGGGGGCAAGTAGGATGGTTCCAGGCTGTCTTGCTTTCTGAGAGGAGTGAGGAGACTGGGCAAGGGCCTCCATCCTGGGGGTGCTGACAGGGGCTGGTGCACATAGCTGCACGTGCACAGACACACACACACTTGCTTATCAGCCAGATGACCTGGCCGATGAGAACCCAAGTACCTCTCTGAGAGCCAGCCCGAACCCTGCAGGCTTGGCCTGGACAACAGATGGCCAAGGAAGCACTCCAGGCTCTTTGCAAGGTCTTGTGGGCTCAGTCTCCACCCCCGGGGCAGAAAGGCCAGTGGCCAGACCCCAGGACTGAGGCACCCAGGATGCCCTGGTCTCGGCCCCGCCTCTACCCCCAGCTTCCCTGACTGCGTCCTCTAGGAGCTGCCATCCCACCCCCAGCTCAGCCTGGCTTGGCCTGGGAAGTTCCAGCCTGCAGCCCCCAGCCCCAGGCACCACTGGGCTCACGAGGATCTGCACACATGGCACACACACCCTCCTGGAATGGAGATACAGGTACACATGTGCACACAGTTCCTGCCAGGAAAACTCTGACTTCCTGTATCCGGGCCTAGGAACTCTCATGGTCTAAGCTGGCCCCCTCCCTCTGCCATCAGCTGCTCAGCCGTCAGCACCTCTTCCCAGCCTCTCTTGGGGCCTCCCCCTGCAGTGACCTCCACTCAACTTAGGTTTTGCTCCAGCCTCAGGACCCCACCACCCCAACCCCAGGGTGCCCAGGGCCTTCCTGTAGGTGGGCCTCCGGGAACATGGCGTCACAGGGCGGCCAGGGCCCTGGCCTTATGACTGGCTCTGACTTCACCCTCCCCAGCCGAGGAGGCACTGACAGCACTCCCATTTCACAGCTGGAAAAAAACAAGGCATAGTGAGATAAAGGAACCTGCCCGCATTCTCACAGGTGGGAAGTGGCAGAGCCAGGACAGAACCCCCTCCCCAACCCCACAGCCCAGCCCCAGGACCCTCCGGCTCCAGCTCCTCAGTGGGGAGTCTGAGACAGAAGCGTGGGGAAGGGAGTGGCAGGAGCTCCTTGGGGAGAACCTGACCAGGACCAGACCAGGCCAAGCCCTCCCTTCTCCCCTCTGATGCACCCTGCCTGGGACACTCATGGCCACCACCAGGTCAGCGGTGGGGTCAAGCAGGGGAGAGGCCGACCTGTCAATCACTTGCCATCTCTTGGACCCCTCCCCTAGGAAAAGACATGCCCTCTGGCGCCTGGCTGGGAAGATCCCCAGCATCACGCAGTGCCGACCCCTGTTCTCTGCCAGCCTCGGTCCTCCCATCAGGGACGGGAATCGCTTATCGGCACTAGCATCACACACCCGCCCCCACCTCAACCCTGGAGATGGGGAACCCCAACCCTCCCACTTCCTCATTCCTGCCCCACCTGCCCCACCCTGCTAGGGGACGTCTGGATATTCCCTTGCCCCAGCCTGCCCTGCTCCTGGCCTCCATGGAGGAGGGTACTGCCCCAGCACTTGCTCCCAGAAGAGACGGACAAGCCCTGGGCACTCAACCCCCAGGCTCTATCCCCAGCAAGACTCAGGCTCCAGGTCCCAGCCCTGGCATAGGAACCGGGGCAGGTCTGCCCGGGGAACTGCCCCCTGACTGTCCACAGTGCAGGGAGGGGGCCTGGAGGGAACAGGGAGAGACACGCCCCCTGTCTGCCTGGCACCAGAGGCTTTCAGACCCCTTACCCTGTCCTCAGGCGACCCAAATTCGTGGAGCTCTTGGAACCTTAGCCCACCTGCGGTCACCTGCCCCCCACTCCCGCCAGTGTCAGGGTCAGGCCCAGAGACACTATGGGGGCCCACTGTGGAGGGCTGGGAGGGGCACCTGTCACCACCTGTCTCAGCTGCTCCCTGGAAATCTCCCCATCTCAACTTTCAGCCTCCCCAGCAAGCCCGGCTGCCAATGCAAATGGGTTTCCCAGCAACCCAGCCCGCAGGCTTCAAGGCTTCAAGTTGCAGTGGCAGCTTTGCGGAGAAGCGGGGATGCAGGTGCACGCTGCAGCAGTCTCCTTACGCTTGCCTCCATTGCTGACACCTCATGCTGACTCCCGGACACACACTCCATGGGTGACACACCCCCTGCAGTAACTTGACAACTTTCACTGCTGGGAAGTCCCTCCTACATCTAACCCAAATTCTTCAAGCTGCAGAACCAGTCTTGGCCTCTTTTTGTCCCCAGGAAGCCCCGACTCTGCCTTGGCTGAGATGAGGCTGAGCGGGCACAAGGCCAGTGGACCCGGGCCGTGGTGGGGGCATCCACAGGCATGGGCCCTCCCTGCTCTGGACCTGCCTCAGTCTTCCCATGGGTTCCACGGGCACCAGAGGGCCACCCACCAAATGGTGTCACCAGAGAGCCTCCGGCCTGGCCCTTCAGCACACCGGGACCCAGGCCTCCCATCCCCTGCCCACTCCTTAGGGAGGCACCATTTTAATTCACATTTATTTTTTAAATAAATACTCTGCTCTTCACTTTCAGACTGGAGGGTGAAGCCAGACAGTCGGGCGGGAGGCTCCCCACGACAGGCAGCACTGAGAGCTCTGCGGCCCCAAAACACTCCCGACCAACGCCTGAAATGCCTCCTGCACGGCTGCTCCTTCTGGCCAGACAGCTGTGCTTGGCTGCTGACGACAAAAATTCCCTAACTGCAGTGTCAGAGTTGGGGGCAGGGCCCAGAGTGACTCCCTGGGCTCCTGGCTGACCCCCACTGACCACAGCCCCCTGCCGGCGGCCGGCCCCCTCTCGAGCCAGAGAGAACTAGATACAGGTGATCCGCACAGCCATGGCACTGGGCACCTTGATCTCCTCAAAGAGCACACGGCCCCGGGGGGCCTCCGCACCCACCACCCCAGCTTCAGCTCTCAGCAGGTCTTGGGTGTGCTGCAAGAGATGCTGGTTCCGCCGGCAGCCCAGTCGGCGCAGCGCCAGAATGGCCAGTATGTGGTCCCGCCTGCAGAGACATGCCGGCGCTCACTGCAGGCTTACACCTCCGCAACATCCCCAGCCCCAGGATGAGGGGAACCCATGGGCTTGGGAGTTAGCATGAGTCACTCTGCATTCCAGGAGTCGGTCAGGGAGGTCAGATTGACTGAGGTCAGGAAGAGCTGTGCTGGGGGAGGGGGCAGAGCGTGGGCCGGCAGGGGAAGGGGGGCCACCATAGCTGGGCTTGAAGGGGCACAGGAGAGGGGTGTGCAGAGTGGGGAAGAGCCCACGCAGAGGCACAGAGGGAGACCCGAGGACAGGGTGGAGAGGGAGGGAGGGAGCCACGGGGTGGGGGGGCAGGGTGGAGAGGGAGGGAGACATGGGGTGGGGGGGCAGGGTGGAGAGGGAGGGAGGGAGACACAGGAGCAGGGTGGAGAGGGAGGGAGGGAGACACAGGGGCAGGGTGGAGAGGGAGGGAGGGAGGGAGACACAGGGACAGGGTGGAGAGGGAGGGAGGGAGGGAGACACGGGGACAGGGTGGAGGGGGAGGGAGGGAGGGAGACGGGGGTCAGGTGGTGGAGAGGGAGGGAGGGGGTGATGCAGCTGTGGGTGATGGGCCGATGGGGTGGGGGAGTAGTTGGAGGGGAACCCCCAGGGTGCCATGAGGGCCACTCTCTCTCTGAGCCACAGCCTGGAATACAGGCCAGCTGGGGTCAGGGAATCTTTCCCCACCCCATGGCAGGGTGGCCCAGGGAAGGGGATGAACCAGGGACTTTCTGTGAGCTCCACATCCCAGAATCTTCAAACGAATGGAATTGGAGAGATTTGAACTGGGATTTCCAAAAGCTTGGATGACTCACCATCGCCCCAGCACAACCCGGGATCAAAACCCTTCCTCCTGACCCGATCTCAGAATCCCCTGGCTTTCAGAGAGGGCTTTCTCTCCAGGGGTGGGGGGCCCGCCTTCCCCCTTGGATTCCAGGACTGGAGGTGCGCCACCCCCCGTAGGGCTGATGGAGGATGGCCGAGAACAGATTAGAAGAAGGAAGGGATGCTCTCCATACCCCCTCCAGCCTTGAGGGTCTGAGGATCCAAGGCCTACCTCTTGCCTCTGGTCTCCAGGCCCCTGGGCAGTCAGGTACGGGCTGGGGTCCCTCCAATACCAGCCCCTTGGCCCCGAAGCTCTGGTAGGAAGTTAACGGAAGCAGGTAGGGTACGCACCTAATGTCGGGGTAGCTCCGGATGAGAGTCTCCAGGTGCCGCTGGATGTCGTCTTTGTAAGTCTCGCCCAGGATCTCGGCCACGCACTGGATGGCTTGGTCCAACCATGTGGCCTCGGAACCCTGCGAGACAGAACTGCCACCTGCCCCAGGAGCCCTCTCCCCACCCTTGCTCCAACTCCTGCAGGAGCACCAGGTCAGCGCAAGGTCAGCCCTCCCGCAGCGTCAGCCCTCCTGCAGTCACTTCAGCTCAGTGCTGGGACTGCCTCCCCCAAAACAGAACAGAACCAGGGCTCGTGGGCCACACAGCATTCATCTCCCCTCCCATCCCATCCTGCTCGGACAGGAAAACCGAGGCCAGCCTGAGCGTGCTGCTGCTGGGGGCAAACAAGGGGTATGCAGGGCGCTGGTGCCTCCACTCTGAGGGCTCTGGCCTGAGGTGGGGAACACCTCCCACAGACCCTGACCATGAGATGGGGCTGTGACCTTCGCCCCTTCCCTGCGGCCCTGCAAACTGTATGCAAATGTCTGCAATGTGCCACCCTCCCACCTGGTTCCCCCCACCCCCCAGCCCCACAGGTGCCCCAGTCCCTGTTTCACCTGATCCAGCGTCAGGAGAACCACTCCCGCCAAAAGCCCTTCTGGTGCTATGGCCCTAGTCACTGCCACCCCTCCCCACACAGAGGCGAGCACTGAGGGGCAGTCAGATGTCACCCCTACCAGGCCCTGGAAGGTGTCGCTGATGGCCTGGGCATCCAGGCTCATCTTCTGGGAGCCACGCATGCGCTCCATGGCCCAGAACCGCTTCCGTGGCTTCAGCGCCTGTGCCAGGTACTCGCGGACCACGAACCGGTGCACCTCCTGCAGAGTTTCCTGGGCGACCCAGGGTCAGGGTCAGGGTCAGAGTCAACAGCCCCAACCATGGGCACAGCCCTGCCAGGGCCCTCCCCCTTGTGGTACCTGTGCCCGTGGCTGGGCCACACGCTGGAGATGACCGGTGAACCTCACTACCTTGTCCATGAGGGGACGCAGCCAGTCCTGCGTCAGCCAGTCCCTGGTGCACACAACTCTGAAGAGCGGCTGGGGAAAGAGGGGCTGGGAGTCTGCAAATGTGCACTACCCCCCCAACCTAACCCCAACTCAAAGCCCAGTGTGCCACTCCTGACCCCTTCCCTCCTGGGTTTGGGGTGCCGTTCGCCCTCCTAGCCACAGGTTATATCAGGAGCCCTTTCCCAGAATGCCTCTCCCGGGCCCCATGATCCAGGGGCAGGGTTTGTCCAGTCAGATCTGCTCAGGGTGTGCCCCGGGGAAGCCTTGAGGGACTGGGTGAGGACCCTGGGCCTGGATCCGTGGACCCACCATCCCAGGCTTCGGGGGTGACCACTAAGAGCTGGAGACTGAAGTGAGAAGGCAGGTGTCTCCCAGCCGCCCCTGCTCAGCTGGGACCTCACCTGGGTCCCCTGCCCACTACCCTACACACACCCATGAGCTGGCCCCTGGAATAAATGAATGCTGTGACCTGGGCCTCCAGGCTCTAGGAAAAAGGGGGTACCTCCTGGGCATGGGAAGTGGGGAGAGAGGGCCTGTCATAGTCACCTGCAACTCACGCTGCAAGCCCTGAAGCAGGTGCTTCTGGAAGCTGCAGGTGGCCGCCACCAGGGGCTTCTCCAGCTCCTCTTGAGTTCCTGGGAACCTAGAGAGAATACTGGTCCTGCGGAGTGGCCAGGACCAGCGATGAGTGGGCAAGGGAGACCAGGCTGGGGAACAGGGCCAGGCGCACAGCTCCACTCATTAAGACTACAATGTGAAGGGCAGCCCATAGGGCTCCCCAGTGTAGCTGCCTGCAAGCAGAGTCAAGTGGGGGATAGCACAGAAGGCCAGGGAGCCAGTCACAGAGGGGTGGGTCAGGGGCGGGTGACCCTTTCCCCTCTGGCAGCTCTGGGACAGACCTTCCACCCCTCTTGGTAATAAACAGTGCGGCATAGCCATGCCTGGAACACACCCTACCTTGAGCCTCATAACTGCTCCCTGAAAGTGACAATGTCCCTATTTCACTGTTGAGGAAACTGAGGGCCAGGCTACACCTAGTCCCCACAGCCAGGGACACAGTAGGGCAGGCTGGAGTTCCATCAAGGGTTTGGCCAGAGGTTGCCTACCAAGGGTCAGAGAATGCTCCTTGGAGCTGAAACCCCAGGGTCCCAGGGCCAAGGACAAGCCTGGCACAGATTAAGGACAAGAGAGTGTTGGAGAAGCCATGCCTCATGGTCATGCTTTGGATATAGGCAGGCCAAGTTCAAGTCTCAGCTCCGCCACTTCCTGGCTGCATGGCCATGGGCAAGCGGCACCTCCTTTCCAGGCCTGTGCTCTGCACCTGTGCGTGGGTACACTGCACTTGGGAGGAGACCCGTCAGGCAGGGAAGGCATTCACAAAGTGCCTGTCACTCACGAATGCTCACAAAAAGCCAATGGGAACTGAGTCCCCTAAGGCACAGAGTTCCCACACCGCCCCAGGGAGCAGGTGCTCTGATCCTATTTGACAGGTGGCAAAAGAGCCACAGAGGGGAGGCGGCTTGTCCCTGAGCACACAGCCAGCAGGTGGCACAGCTGCTCTCTGAAGTCAGATAAATGAGAAGTCCTTCGGGACATTACAATTTACAAACTGTTGAAAAAGGATGAACCCAGACCGGGGTGGCTCAGTCTGTGCCTCCAGCGCTGGCCGCCCTCCGCGCTGCTGCATCTGCTGAGGCCTGGCCTGGAGCTCAGGGCACAGAAGGCCGACAGCCACTGGCAGCCCACAGGGAGGGCCTCTGCCTTCTGCGGTCACAGAGACCCAGACCTCACCCCAGCACAGCCCAGGGTGCAGGCTGAGGGAGGCCTCCCAGAGGAGGAGGTGTCCCGAATGGAAGAAATGCAGTCTGCGATGAAGGGAGGGAAAAACCCAGGGCAGCAGGCAGGGAGCTGGAACCCCTCGCCCCCTGCTCAGCCTTGAAGAGCCACCCACACTCCCCCAGGGCCTCCGCTCAGATGGACACACACACACACACGCACACGGCACACGCCCCTCAGCTCTGACACACACACACCACTCAGTTCCATCCCTGCACGCACATGCACACACACCTCTTAGCTCTGACACACACACACACACCCCCCTCAGCTCTGCCAAACACGCACATCACACACCCTCAGCTCTCCACACATGCACACACACACGCACTCTCAGCTCCATCACGCACACACACACCCCCCCTCAACTCTGCTGCACACACGCACACACACTCCTCAGATCCACCAACACACACACACGCACACTCCTCACTGCTGCCCCCTCCACGCGCGCGCACTCCCTTCCATCCAGTTTCCCGGCGCTCGCGCGCCCCCTGCTGGCCACGCCGCGCCTGTGCAGGAGCGGGCGAGCCCTACCTGAGCTCCTCGCAGGCGTTGATGTAGGCGCCCAGGTGGGGCTCGCTCACCGCCTCTGACGCCAGAAAAGCCTTTTCAAACCTAGGACGGGATCCACAGAGCCTTTGGGGACCCTCCCTGGCTGCGCGATGACCCTGGGTCCACCCTCCCAATCGGGTCCCTACGCAGACTCCTCCCTCCCACCTGCAGAGCACACCAGGCTGGGTCGCTCCCCTACTTAGGATGCGTCCGCACCTGGGCACGAAGAGGCCGAGGGCCCGCGTGCAGATTCGCAGGGTGGTAGCCTCCAGCTCCGCGGAGATGGCGCCGGCCGCCTTCACGTGCTCAGCCACGAGCTGCGAGCGAAGTCCTGCACTGAGCGTGCGTCCCAGCCGAAGACCTGAGGCCGCAGCTCCCCTGGTAGTCCCCCCACACCTCCAGCCCATCCCGTGTCTCTCAGTTTTGGCTCCTCCAGCTTTCAGCCGCCCATCCGAGAGTCAACT
The DNA here is from genome assembly GCF_003255815.1 of Theropithecus gelada. Taxonomy (NCBI): domain Eukaryota; kingdom Metazoa; phylum Chordata; class Mammalia; order Primates; family Cercopithecidae; genus Theropithecus; species Theropithecus gelada. Next base: position 104,658,231 of record NC_037675.1, on the reverse strand, counting down.
CCTGCAACCCCCCACCCTGCAGCCTCCCAGCCCGTCGGCGCGCCGGGGGTCCCCGATTTCCCCCCACGTGGGGCCTCAGGCTCCCATCTAACGGAAGGGTTGATTGGGACTGGATAGGAATTCGTTCTGGGTATCGCCACCGTGTGCGTGAGGCTTGAACACACGCCCCTTCTCAGCCCCTGCTCCCGGCCGCACCATGTGGACGTCCATGGAGAGCGGCGCCTGGTAAAGGCCCTGCAGCACCTCGGGGTCCTTGGCGGCCGCCCAGTGACTCTGCTCCAGCTGCAAGATGTTGTCGAAGCAGCTTGTGATCTTGGCCTGCGGGAGAAGGGATGGGGCCGCGGTGAGACCCTCCCGGACTGCGTCCCGCGCCGTCCGGGATTAGGGCCGCCCTGTCGGGTCACAAGCCCGCGCCGGGGGCCACAGGATGAACCAGCGCCAGCTCTGGCGGCGGCTAGCCTGGGCGCCGCACATCCCCCCAGGGCCCGCCCCCTCCAGCCTGGCCCGCCCAGCCTGACCCGCCGGGCCTGACCTCCAGGAAGCTGGTGTAGTCGCTCTCCAGTCGGGCCCACACGTCGGGCGCCAGGAGCGGGGGCAGGGGCTCGGCGGGCAGCGCCAGGCCCGGGGGGCCCAGGAAGTCAGGACTGGAAGGCAGGGCAGGGGGCTGAGGGCGGGCGCGGCTCTGATGCGGCAGCAGCTGCCCCTCTTCTGGCCAGGCTCAAAGTCTAACGCTAATCCCGAACCTGCGCATCTGTACACACACACACACGCACACACGCACACACGCCTCCAGGCTGCCATGCCACACTCCCTCCCCGGAAGCCTCTGACAGCTGGGTTCCTGCTTTCCTGCAGAATGCTGAAGGGCGGCTACCCAGATGGCACTCCGCCTTCTCCTCAAACACAGCTCAGGGGTCGGTCAACCTCCAATCCACAGCAGGGAGGCCCACAGCGGGGCGGACATAGGTCTGACCCCACACAATTTAAGGAGAAATTTAAGGAGTGCGGGACTTCAGGTAACCCCACCCACCACCTCCGCGGGCGCTCCTGCCGGTGGGGCTGGGAACCGCTCTGCAGGGGACGCAATCCACCCTCATCCCAGGCACAGAGCTAGAGGCAGCCGCTCCCCGCAGGCTGCACCCTGAACCCAGATGCCCGTCCAAAGGGGATAGCACGGGTGAACCCACGCCAAGCGCTGCGAACCCGCGGGGGTTGAGTCCGGTCTAGCGGGGTGCCCTTTTCGCTTTTCTTTCCTTTTTTCTTTTTTCTTTTTTTTTTTTGAGACTGAGTCTTGCTGTGTCGCCCAGGCTGGCGTGCAGTAGCGTGATCTCGGCTCACTGCAACCTCCGCCTCCCGAGTTCAAGTGATTCTCCTACCTCAGCCTCCAGAATAGCTGAGATTACAGGTGCATGCCACCATGTCTGGCTAATTTTTGTATTTTTGTAGAGATGGGGTTTCACCGTGTTGGCCAGGCTGATTTCGAACTCCTGACACGTGATCAGCCCCCTCAGCCTCCCAAACTGCTGGGATTACAGGCGTGAGCCACGGTGCCTGGCCAAGATGTGCCCTTTTCTGATGCGCCCAAAGGCACTTGGTGGACCAGCACAGGCCCTACTCCCATGGGAACCTCCCCGCGGAAACTTTTCAAATTCTAGAACTGTGTATGGGTGACCCCTAGAAAACCTGGGGCGGGAGCGCCCCACGGCCTAACCCGCCGAGGAAAGCATGTCGAAGCTCTCGGCTCTCAGCCCTCTCCCAGGGAGGGAACAGAGAAGAAAGGCCTGGTGCTCCTCAAAGCGGGCTCCCCAAGGCCTGCGGGGGAAGCGGCAGCCGTCCTCGCCACTTGGCGCCCTGGCCGAGGCTCACCTGCCATAGACGTTGGCGGCCCAGTCCAGCAGGACATAGAGCTGCTCGCAGCCGCGGGCGTCGCGCGCGAGTTCCTGGAGGCGCTGGGCCACCGCGCTGTGGAAGGCGCGCAGATAGACTTCCCACGCCGGAAAGCCGGCCGCCGCATAAGCGGGCTGCACCTCCTGCCGCACCTTCTGCAGATCGCGGCGAACCAATACGCCCAGCTCTGCCAGAAGCTGGGCCAGACCCGAGGCGCCCTCCGCCGCCGCAGAGGCCCACCCCGCGCCCGGCCGCCGCACGCGCTCCTGAGCGCTCCGCCGCACCGCCTCCTCCCAGTGCTGGCGCCAGTGGCGCGGCGTGCGCAGGAAGTCGCCGTCGTCGGGGGGCGAGGGGTGGGCCTCCTCCTCTGCGTTCACCACGCGGGCCAGCTCGGCCAGCACGGCCGCGTCCACGCCGTCGCTGCCCAGCGTTTCGCGCACGATGGCGCTGAGCTCGGCTGCCAGCCCGTCGTAATGCAGGCACACGTCCATGGCGCGCCGCGCGAAGGCCGTGGGGTCCTGCTCAAAGGTGCGCGAGGCCTTCTCCGCCACCAGCCGTGTCTCCAGGCGCAGAAGCTGTTCGAAGGCCGCCAGCAGTTGCCGTTCAGTAATGAGGTCGGCCACGGATTTGCCTTCTGCACAGGCAGGCGAGAAGAGGGGCGGTGAGAGAGACCGCCCCGAGACCCCGACCTGGATGAAGACCTGCAGGCCGCGACTGAGTCCATCCGGGCTGGATTGCCTGGCCTCTACCAGATGCCCCAGCCCAGCTGAAGGCCTGCTCCAGGAACAACAGGCCCCAGCTGCCAGGAACCCTTCCTTAGAGTCACCTTTGAAGAGGCAGACCCTGGGGCCCCAAGCCTGGCTGAACAGAGCAATTTGGGTGAACCCCTACCTTCCGCCTGGCTCCCACGCCCACCTTCTACTCCCAGCTGAGCCGGACCTGATAGCCTCATGCTCAGCCCTAACTGCAGGTCTAATAGGGTCGGAGCTCAGGCGGGGCGTTTCCTGCCCTGTCCAGCTTTACATTCCTGCTGCTCCCCGCTCTCCACCAGCCTCCACCCAACAGGAGCCCTCCACCTCTACCATGTCCCCCTCTTCCCAACCCCAGTGTATCCTCCTCTGGCCAATCCCCCCGACTTTCCCTCCGGGTACCTCTGCGAGCCTTGCACCCTCTGCAACCCTGTGATCAGCTATGTGCATGGCCCTAGTTTGGCCAGGAGCCAGGCTATGACAGGTCATGGAGAGGCTGGGTATCTAGGGCCGGCCATGCAGATCTGGGTTCAAGTCCCATTCTCCATGCTGTGAGACTTGAGGCAAGTCACTCCACCTCTCTGAGCCTCACTTTTCTCATCTGCCCAATGCGGGAGCTCCCATTGCAGAGATATTGCAAGAATTTAAAGTGCAATTGTCCAGCTGGGCATGGTGACTCACGCCTGTAATCCCAGCACTTCAGGAGGCCAAGGCAGGAGGATTGAGTGAGTTCAGGAGTTTGAGACCAGCCTGGACAAAATAGCAAGACCTTATCTCTACAAAAAATTAAAATAAATTTAAAAAATTAGGCCAGGCACAGTGGCTCCCGCCTGTAATCCCAGCACTTTGGGAGGCCAAGGGGGCAGATCACGGGGTCAGGAGCTCAAGACCAGCCTGGTCAATATGGTGAAACCCCGTCTCTACTAAAAATACAACAACAAAAAAAAAATTTAGCCAGGTGTGGTGGTGGGCACCTGTAGTCCTAGCGACTTGGGGGCCTGAGGCAGAAGAATCACTTGAACCAGAGAGGTGGAGTTTGCAGTGAGCCGAGATTGCATCACTGCACTCCAGCCTGGGCAACAGAGTGAGACTCAGTCTCAAAAAAAAGAAAAAAAAAAAGGAAAAAAAATTTAGCCTGGTGCAGTGGCTCACACCTGTAGTCCCAGCTACTCAGGAAGCTGAGGTGGGAGGATCACTGCAGCCCAGGATGTCAAGGTCACAGTGAGCTGTAATTGCACCACTGTATGCCAGCCTGGGTGACAGAGTGGAGACCCTGTCTCAAATAAATAAATAAGTGCACGTGTCCGGGGCCGCGGTTTGGGGAGCCAGGGAGGAGAGCCTTTCCAGAAGCCTCAGCTCAGCTGCCCCAACCTCTCACCCATTTCCTTTCATATTTAGTGTTGTTTCTGAGGCCCTTACCTGCCTCGGGTTTCAGTTCCTCAGACGCTGCCCCAGTGGATGCCTGCTGGCTGACACCATTCATGACCCCCGAGGGCACCTCAGGAGTGGCCTGGAAATGGCCGGCAGCTGGGCCTTCATCCAGGTCTTGCCGGAAGGACCGGAACAGGGAGCAGGAGCTTCGCCGGAACAGGCCCGTATCCTCCTTGGAGACCTGGGTCAAAGCCCGTTGGCTGGCCCGGGAGAAGGCCTGCCTCAAGGTGCCCAGGCCCAGCCTTGTGCCATCCTTGCAGTGGGCATTGGGCTCTTTCCTGCTGCTTGTTCGCCGGGAGCCCTGAGCTGGAGTCTGCGACTCCTCAGCCTCCTTGGGACTTTGCAGCTCCAGCCCAGGAGTCTCTGTCTGTGGCGATGGCATCTTGGCAGCAGGAGAGCTGAGGGCAAGAAGGAGTGGCCACAGGAGCAGACGTAGAAACGTGGTGTGGCCCTGTGGGGCCTGGCCACACCCAGGGGCTTGGTCAAGGAAGGCTCCCCAGAGGAGGCAGCCTTCAGGCTGTCAAAAAGAAGCATCATCAGGCCACTCTCTTGGCAAGAGCCCTCAGTGTGCCAGGCCGCAGCTGGGCACGGAGATATAGACAGCTGCTTCCATCAGGAGCCTTTCCTGAGACCATCCCCCAAAGAGGGTCTCCCCAGGTGCCCACCATCACTTAGCCTGCCAGGCCAGACCCTCCCATTAGAATTGGAGAAGGGCATTGACATGCAGGTTCTGGGGCCCAGTCCAGACCACAGCTCATAACACGCGAGGGCAGGACCAGCAGCCACATCCAGGCCTTCCCAGATGTTAGGTCCTGAGGCCTAAAACCCTCCCCCCATCCCCCACCAGCTCCTTCACTGCCCTCCAGGTCCCTCAGCTCACCCCACTTCAGCCCAAAAGGCCTGACTACTTTGGCTCCAAGGGGAGGGCAGGGACCCCCATGAGAGCCCACCCCTTCCCCGGGTGTCGCAGAGTCTGCTGAGGTGGTGTGGGGCCTGAGGGCAGTGGCCAAGGCCACCCTGCTGCTTATCATGGCTGTGCAGCCGCATGGCCGGCAGCAGGAGGAGCCTCGGGTCTATATTTAACCAGGGACTGGGGGGTTCTCAACACTGTTTCCCACCCATTGCCTCTCCCCTTCCCCCCATTCCTCCTCCTCTTCACCGTAGTGTGCTCTGGCCCCTCCCCAACACAGGGAATGGAGGGAGTGTCCCAGGGACACGGGAGTGGCTGAGCTGTGGCTGCTCCTGCTCCCCCAGGGCCCTCAGCACCCTGGCCTGCCAGGCTCCACCCACACCCCCTTCCAGCCTTAGGAGCTTTTGCTTTCCTGGCTTTAGGTTGGGAGAGAGGAGGGGGCCTCCCACCCACCCCATTACACAAGCTGGGCCATGGGTTGGGGAGGGCATTAGGCTGGCAAAGCCTCACTTTCCCCTGGGAGAAACTGGGGCCAAAGAAGGGCTGAACCTGCCCCTAGCCCAGCCCCAGGGCCCCCGACCCAGGTGCTAGGACCAAAGCCCCCGCCTGACCCACCACCCAACCCTTGGGTGACATCAGGCAGGAAGTGTGCCTCCCCAGGCCCCAGTTTGCTGGGGTGGAATGACACCAAGGTGGGCAGGGCCCAGACCCCCACCCACCCTCGCCCTCCACCAAGGTGCCTGCTGGGTCCAGCAGAGGCCTACCCACCTACCTTCCTTGAGGTTCCCAGAGGCAGCTAAGCAGCTGGATGGAGGCTGGGGTGGGAGAGACACGGAGGCGGCTAAGCAGCTGGATGGAGGCGGGGTGGGAGAGGCAGCCAGGTGATTGATGGGGCTTCTCAGCCCCGCCCTGGCCACAGGTTGGCTACTTCCCCCAGCGCCAAGGTTCAGGGACGCTGCCTGATTCCGACATGACCCACACACTTCAGGGCGCCATCTGTCCCAGCCTCCTTTCCCCTCTCCCTGGTGCCCCTCCATGCTTGGCATGGGGGCTGGCGCCCAGCCGGACAGGGGTGTTGGCACACGCCGCATCCACCCCTGTCAAGGGGACGGAGGCCGGGATGTGGGGCAAGGACAAGTCAAGCCCCGCCTTCTTGTTTGGGAGAGCTCACACTTAGTAAGCACCTACTGTGTGCCCACCTCGATGCCTGACACAGATCAGCTACTGTGACAACAAAGTTAGGGGGTGTCATTTGCCCATTTCACAGACGAGGAACCTGAGGCCCACAGAGGGACAGAGTCTGCCCGTGGCCGCATAGCTCAGGCTGGGGAACCTGCCTGGAGCTGGGAGCAGAGGCAGGACTGGCCATGTCTCCACCTCCAGGGAATCAGAACTGCTGCCCAGAAGCCCCCCTCCCAGAGAGGAGACCCCAGGTGTCAGCAGGTCCCAGAGTGGGGTCAGATGTGGAGGTCCTCTCCCAGGAAGCCTAGAGGGAGGCCAGGTAAGGAGGGGCAGCTGTGGGAGTGAATCTCTTAGGAGGTTACATAGGCAGAGGCGTGGGGGCCACTCAGCCTGCTTTTGTCCCAAACCAGAACTTCGCTGAAGGGCCAGTAAGGTCCCTAGATGGCCTCTCAGCCTCCAGCCATGCCTCATTTGACCCTGCAGCTCCCAACAGCTTCCCAAGCCATTCTTGACCTTCCCAAAGCAAAAGTCCAGCCAGGTCACTCCCCTGCTTTAAGCCCTTCCATGGTTCCCTCCTGCCCGAGCCCCACAGCCAGGCATCCATCCTGGAACCTCCTTCCTCCACCTCTACCTCTAGCTGATGACACCCCACCAGCTTCCCCTGGGGTTCACAGACAACCTGCATCCCACCCAGCCTCCTCTCTGTCCTCCCAGCTGCACGCCCAGCCTCCGGCTTCCCCTCCGGCCATTCCCTTTCCTGCACCCTGTTTGTTCGCCAAATCTGACCTGGGTTTCAGGACCTCGGGGTTCAGATGCCTCGCACCGCCTGCCGTCACCATTTATCCGCTCAGTGGGCACTCAGCATTGTCCCTGTGATGATGTGGCCCTCCTGCACTGGCCTGGCAGCCTCTGTCCATCTACCCCTGTCACCCCAGAGCACAGCCTGGAAGCAGGGGGAACATCGGTGTCAGGGTCGCCCTGCCTCCTCCGACTGGCCTGCCTGCTGCCATGCTGGCACCTGCTGGGCTGAGACCTGAAGGCCCCTCTCAGCTCCCTCCTCCACCCCCAAGGCTCTCGCCTGGCCTCTCCCTGTGCCTGCCTCCACACACCCCCCTGGACTGTCTCTGGCTCTCTTTTCTCTCTGTGTCTCTCTGTCCCCAGTGCCTGGGGGGTCCAGGGGCCCCAGCTCCTATGCTGCCGCTCCCTGATTGTAAGACCCTGGAGACTGAGGCCCGGCCTGAGCCCCGGGTCCCACTCTCCCCAGGTCAGGCTAATACCCCCTTTGTGGGGCCAGCAGCAGGGGCAAGAAACCACCCAGAGACACAGTCACTGAGACCTCCCACCCTGGGCCACCCTAGCTGTGACCGAGAAGTCAAGTCTGAACCTCCCCACCCTCCCTACCCCCAGCCTCAGCTTCTACTCCCCGCTTTCCCCTAGATCTTCCTTCCCATAGCTGCTCCTCATCCTCCCGATCACTCTGCAGTGCTCACCCACCCCCCAGCCTCCCCACCTACGCTGGGACTGGGCCATCGCTCCACTCCTCAGCGCTCCAAAGGAGCCTCTGCAGGTGACTGCCTGTACTGTGCCCTGGGCTGAAGCCCTGTGCGGGGCTTGTCCCCTCTCACTTCCACGCCTGCAATCCACCTTCACCTGATCACAGCCTCTGAGCTGCTCTCCTTTCCAGGCCCCCTCGATGCTGCCTCCTAGGATCACTCATAAGAATCTTGCCTAGCAGTTAGAGCGGTCATCGGCCAACCTCCCCAACAGCACTTGGGTTTTCCTGTTGAGAGGTGGGACTGAGGGACAGGACTAACTGGATTTCCTAGTCCGACTAAGAATCCCTAAGCCTAGCTGGGAAGGTGACTGCATCCACCTTTAAATACAGGGCTTGCAACTTAGCTCACACCTGACCAATCAAGTAGTAAAGAGAGCTCACAAAAATGCTAATTAGGCAAAAAGAGGAGGTAAAGAAATAGCCAATCATCTATCGCCTGAGAGCACAGCGGGAGGGACAATGATCAGGATATAAACCCAGGCATGTGTAAAACCGGGTTTTGAAAGCTTTCCTTGTAAGCTTTCCTTTTCCTTCCAGCCCCTGCAAATAAGGAAAATGACAAGGATGTTTGTTCTCACCACTCTGAATCCTCAGCATTTGCCTGGAAGAACAAGTTAAGGCAATGAGGAAAGAAAAATAGATAAGAGATGTAAACACTGGGAAGGAGCAGATTAAATTGTCATTATTCATAGGTGATATGATTGTTGGCTTAGAAAATCTGAGACTGAAAATTATTGGAGATAATAAAAGGGTTTAGTAAGTTTTGTGCATTGATTATGTAAATACAAGCAATACCTTTCCTGTACCCCAGCAAAGCCTATTAGAAAGAGACACTTAAAAGACTTCCCTTCACAGCAGCAACAAAGCATAAGCCCCCTGGGCCACCGCTGCCCTCAGAAGCAGCACAGCTCCATCCTTAGCTTGACATTCAAGGCCTCTCCTAATGACCCCTCTGGCTTCAGTTCCAACTTATTCCCTCGCTCTGATCACTCAGAAGCACCCACCTCTCCTCCACACCTTTGCACTCTGCCTACAGTGAGCTCAGCCCCTTCTTCTTCAGCTGTCAACTCATTGAAGGCTCGCAGAAATGGCTCCTCCCGTGAGAAGCCTTCCCCGACCAGCTGAGCCCATACCATGTTCGGCACCTCCTGCTCTGGGCCTGATCCCAGCCCTGGGCACACCTGCCATGACGGAGGGACAGTTACAGAGCCTGGAGACAAGGAGACTCGCAAGGCAGGGAGTGAGCCTGACTCAGTCCCCAGCCATGGCTAGTACTCGGCACTTTCCCAGGGAAACCAGGCAAGTGAATCTGACGCCTGAGCGTGAGCGCACGGGTATATGCACACTTTTCTGGGCATCGGTTTTGCACATCTGTGTGTTGACCTGAGAGTGTCTCCCTGTATGTGCGTGACTCTGCCCTGGAGTGTCCCCAAAGGGCCTGCCAGTGCTTCTGAGTCTGTGTCTGTGCCCGCATGCCCATCTTGGTGTCTTCTGTGTCTGTCTATCTGTGCTTCTGCCTGAGCGTGTCTGCCTGTGTATCGGGTGTGTTTGTGTCCACTGTGACTTGCGCTGGCCCTCTGGCCTGGTCAGCCCGGGCTCTGAGTAAGGCCCTTGGCCTCGAAGGCCACATGCAGAGCCAAAATGGTCCTCAAGCCCATGAGTCGCCACCCCCGCCCACCCATAGCACCCCATGCCCTCCTGCTCCACTTGGCCAGAACATACCTGCTGGGCACACAGCCTTGGCCCAGGAAGAACACAGCCACCTGAGAAGCCGGCCCGTGGGGCCCTCAGAGCCGGGCCCTGGCCATTGAGCCTCCAGAGTGGCCCGAGCGAGTGACCAACAGCTGGGACTTCCCAGCCATGGTCAGTGCCTGCCAGGCCCACCCGGCCCCACCCACAGCCCTACCCTCCGCCAGGACCCCATACTTTCACTTTCAGAGAAGTTCCCACTTCCTTTTCGTTCCGGAGGCAGTCACTCCAGCTTTCCATTCCAGACAGCTCAGGGCTCCGTCCAAGGGTCAGAGAACAAGGGAGGGGAAGGCTGTAGAGCTCGGCACTCAGGGCTCGAGGCAGCAGGGGTGGACACTGCCTGCCACCTGAAACACCACCGGCCCCTCCTTTGCTCAGAGGCCAGCGGAAGCAGGCGCTGGCCTCGGGCGACACTCAGCCCACAGTGCCAGAGCCCAGAAGGACCCCTCCCTCCAGAACAGAGGCTCTAGCACAGGGCCAGTCCATCGAGTTCATCCCAAGACCCCCGCTCCCTGCCTGTCAGGGAAGCTCATGGTGACAGTGAAGGAAGCAGTTGAGAGCCGCAGGCCGTTCCTCGGGGCTTCAGGAGCTGGGGGAAGGGACGGGGTCCTAGGGACAGACAGGGCACACTCAGGAGTGAGGAGGGACGGCATCCTGGGCAGGGGCAAAGGTGTGGAGGCGGGGGGTCAGGTGGGCAACTGCTGCCAGGAGGGCCGCTGACACTTCCCAGAAGAGGCAGCCTCACCCCTGCATAGGGGGATTCCGCAGCAAGCGTCCTAGAAAACAATTCAGGGAAAATCCAAAGAGGACAGATCCAGGCCTGTCCCAGCCTGGGCTGGGGCCACAAGGGTGTGCGACGGGGCCGCCGCAGGGTACTGAGGTGGGCAGAAATAGCCTCCTGCGCCGGCATCCTCTGGCTGAGGGCAGGGGTGGCCCCGCGCACCAGCGTCCTACAACTGAGGGCAGGGATGGCCCCATGCACGCAGTGTCCTAGGGCTGAGGGCAGAGACAGGCTGGTGCACCAGCGTCCTAGGGCTGAGGGCAGGGATGGTCCCATGTACCCAGCATCCTAGGGCTGCCACAACAGACCAGGGACTGAGCCTCAACAACAGATGTTTATTCTCTCCCCATTCTGGAAGCCCGAGGCCCGCGATCAAGGAATCTGTGGGGCTGGTTTCTCCTGGGGCTCTCTTCTTGGTGTGTAGGTAGCCCCCTTCTTCCTGGGTCTCCACAGGATCTTCCTCTTTGTGTCTGCATCCATATTTCCTCTTCATGTGGGTTGGGGTCCACCCTAATGACTTAACTTTAACTTATTACCTCTTTAAACATCACATGTTTTTATAAGGAATTTTCCAAATAAGGTCACATTCTAAGACTGGACTTTTTGTGTGTGTGTGTGTGTGTGACAGAGTCTCTCTCTGTCACCCAGGCTGAAGTGCAGTGGCACGATCTCAGCTCACTGCAACTTCCGCCTCCTGGGTTCAAGCGATTCTCCTGCCTCAGCCTCCTGAGTAGCTGTGATTACAGGCACGCACCACCACACTCAGCTAATTTTTTGTATTTTTAGTAGAGATGGGGTTTCACCATGTTGGCCAGGCTGGTCTTGAACTCCTGACCTCAGGTGATTGGCCAGCCTAGGCCTCCCAAAGTGCTGAGATTACAGGCGTGAGCCACTGCGCCCACCTAACATACGAATTGTATAGGGGAAAAGCAGCCCGTAACAGACCAGAAGGTGCCTGAGATGCTGCAGTACCATCTGCAGAGGGGCCAAATTAGACTCAAAGATGCCAGCACCTCCTCCAGGAAGCTCACCAATTAACCACTCGAGTCACTACCCTGAGCCCTGGGTTCCCTCTGTGAAGTGGGGTGCTAAGAGTCCCACTTCAAGCCCGAGAGGTGCCCAGCAGCCCACAGGCCTGTCCTCCCAGCCCAGTCCCACCTGCTGGCCTGTCCCACCCCACCTGTCTCCAACAGGCAGAGATGAGGGGTAACAAGGAATAAGTACAACTGAACAGAGACAGCCGGGGTCCAAGGTAGCTGGCTTCCCAGGGCTCAGTGACCTGCTCTCGGCCACATAGCTGCCCGGAGAGGCCAGGACTGCAACCTAGATCTCTGGTTCTGTGAACTGGGTCTTCCCATAGAGCCAGGCCCTGGTGGACTGGAGACTTCCTGGTCTGATCCTCCCACCTCCCAGCTCACAGGGCATGTTGGGGTCCTGGGACCTCCCATTATGGGTCGCTCCATTCAATACACAGGTGCCTGAAAAGCTGGTGGTGCCCAGGGCCTGAGGACTGCTCCTGGACATCCCCTCAACTCCCATCTGCTCCCCACAGCCACCTGAGCCTGTGCCCGCTCTCAGCATGAGGTTGCAATGTTTCTTTCATGCTATGTCCATGTTTTTCCCAAAGTTTCTCAGTAAAATCCCTTTGGAAAAACCCAGCCTTGTCTCAAAGAAGCCTGGGCACAGGGTTGGTCTGGGGTCAGGAGAAGGCAGGGTGAGGGGCCATTAGGAGGGAAGAGGCCTAGGCAGGGACACTGACTAGAGGGCAAACCCAGCTCCCCACGACCTTGGAGAAGCACTTCAATTTCTGAGCCTCAGTTTGCTCCTCCAGAAAATGGGATTGTCGTCGGGATCAAATGGGTTCACTTTGGCTGAGGACCTGGCTCCCAGGTAGGGAAGGCCAGGGAGCAGGACCCCCACCACCAGATGCTTGCCTGACCGGGGGCTTGCTGAGAGGCCAGGCTGTCACACCTGGGGTGTAGAAGCCAGAGGCGGCCGCTTCCACCCTCACTGCTGCCCCGACCAGCGTTAAGCGCAGCGTGAGCCCCGGAGGCCCAGGCTCCCTCCCTAACTCGAAGCGGCTGCGGGCAGCGGGCAGCAGACCACTCTGCCCCAATCCCATATTTCAGGGTTGAGGTGGGAGCCCGGGCGGTGGCCCCAGCCGACGCCAGGGGGAGTCGCAGGACGACCCCCGCGGGGCGTCCCCAGGTCGCCTCGTGCCGGGGGCGGGGCCTGGCTGGCACCGCCCCTGCCGTCTGCGCCCGCGGGCTCTGGGCGTGGCTGGGCGTTCTGGGCCCCGGCGGGCGGTGAAGGGCGGCGGGGCGGAGCAGTGCCCCGCGGTCGGGCCTCCGCATCCCTGGCTCAAGGGCACGCAGGGTCGTGGGACCTGCGGCGGGGGTCGCCCCGCCCGAAAGCTGCCCTGCTGGACTGGGCGCGCCGGCGGGGCGCTGTGGGTGCCCTGGGACTCCTCCGGAGCTCGGGCGCTCGGCTGTGTGGGTCCCGGGCAGTGGCGTTGAGATGGGTGTCATAATTCTCGCCCTGGAGCCATGTGGTGAGGATTAAATCTCAGTAAATGGCGTCATCGCCCAGTCACATGCCGGCCTCGTGCACCCTACATCCCACGTGTCTGCAAGGCATCCTGCGAAATGTCTGTCCCCTTTCACAAAACTACCCCCATGTCCCCCATCCTGGTCAAGCCTCTCCCTCCCTGGCTCCAGAACCGACAGGAAGGACTGGAGGAGGACGGAGAGGACTGAAAGCCCGCCCCACCCCTCTCCTGAGCTATAGTCCAGGGGAGAGCCCACGGGGTCCTGAGGTTTAAAACTGAAGCAGGCTGCCAGGCCAACTTCCGCACCTTGCCTCCCACCTTTCCCGCATGGGGGGCGGGGGGTGGCTATTTTTAGAAGGAAGGCTGTAGGAGAAAGTGCATCTTCCTCCTGGAGGCTGCCCAGGCAGCAGGAAAGCACAGAGGGGCAGTGTCTCCTGCCTCCCACCGCTCGTGGGTCCCTGGCACGCCTGCCCGGGCCACAAAAGGGCCATGGACTTGGCAGAGCTGACATTTATGGAGTGTCTCACTGCCCGGCCCTAAGCTTCCTCAGCCTGGCTCAGGCTGGCTAAGGGCAGAGGGCCAGGTTGGGGGGACACACCTGGGGAGGGGGCCCTGGGCCACACTCAGGGCTCTGCTCCCATGCCAGCTGCAACCAGGCAGCACGGCTCCCCTCCTGCAGTAGAACGGAGCCCAGAGACCGTATCGATGGACCCAGTGGAGGGACAGGACCCCCACATAGGGCAGGAAGAGATGCCTGCTCAACCAACCTCTGATGTGGGTTCTGTGGCAGCCTTGTGGCTTCCTGACCTCAGGGATTCCCTTTGTAGCCCCTAGCCTTGGGCACCTTGCTTTGCACCTCAGTTCCCGCACGTGTAAAATGGGACCTTCACAAGAATTTAACGAGATCCAACCTGGAATGGTGCGGCCCACCCCAGGTGCCACGGCTGTGCTTTCCTGCACTCAGGTCCAGCCCTGGCCCCAAGGAGGCCCCACGGAGGGTTGGGAGGCCGCCTGGAGGAGGCTGGTTCTGCCTTGGGCAGCCTTGGCCGAAGCAGAGAGAGGGTCCCTGGGCAGAGGCACCAGCCACAGAACCAACTCAGCCCTGCCCAGCCTGCCCCAGTGCCATGTGCAAGTGGTCACCTAAGAGGTGCTCTGGACTGACCAGCCTGGGCTTGGAGCTGAGGCCCTCACCTGGAAGGCCACAGGCAGAACCCAAACTGTCCTCAGTCTCTTGCATCCCCATCAAGTGTGCCTGCTGGCCACCAGGAAGTGCTTTTATTTCTGCTTCAAACCACGGAACAAAGCGGGGTGTGATCCAGACCTGGGCCATGGGCAGGAGAGGGCAGGGCTGCAGTGCTGGTCAGACCTGGTGAGACAGGAAGCAGCCTCTGGACTCTCCCGGCTGGGCAGGCCCGGCCCTCCTGTGCACCAGCCTGGCCACCCTGGGGCAGAAGCCCTCAGCAGTCAGACAGCAGAGCCCAGCCACGTCCTTGTCCTATCCCCGGGCCGGGGCTGCTGGATCCTCAGAGCAGGCACACTCTCTGCCAGCAGCATCTGCAGCTTTCCCTGGTTCTCCAGGCAGACTCGGGGAGGAGGCTGCAGAAACATAAAGGCGGCCGTGTTGGTTGTGGGGGGTACTGCAGCCTGAGAGGATCCCAGGGGCCTGAAATGAGCCTTTGGCAGGCAACTGGGCTGGGGCAGGCCAGGAGGCCCCCTTGGGTGATGAGAAGCAGGAGGGGTGCTTGGCCCGGGAGGCAGAATGAGGCTGGGCTCTGCAAGCAGGGGCAGCTCCCACATCCACCAGATGAAGGGGTGGCAGAGGGAAGGGAAGTCCAAGGCAGACTCAAGGACCTCCCCAGAGCCCAAGTCCCAGGGTTTACCCAAGGGGTGGTCCCTGATGCTGTCTTGGGCCCTGGGCAGAAACTGACAAGAGGTCGAGGGGGCTTTGGGCAGAGGTGGGGGTTATGGGTCCAGACAGATAACCTCTTCTGGCCACACTGAAAAGGGGGTTTCCTGGCCAGTACAGGCTGAGGTCTGGGGATGGGAGCGGGCAGACAAGGTGCTGAGCAGCGCCAGCTGTGGCCGAATTCACTTCCTCCTCAGGGACTCCCAGGGGTCTCCAGGGGACAACATCTCCCAGGGCACAGCTCATGCCCCTTGCTCAGTCTGCAGTGGCCCTCAGAGCCGTCCACAAGGTCCCCATGGCCCAGCCTGCTGCCTCTCCTGCCCCTTGGGCCTGGCCCCAGCTGCCCCCTCCTGCTCACACAATTCTCCCGAAGTTTCAGCCTTTACTTATTTATTTTTGAGACGGAGTCACTCTATCGCCCAGGCTGGAGTGCAGTGGCATGATCTCAGCTCACTGCAACCTCCGCCTCCAGGGTTCAAGTGATTCTCCTGCCTCAGCCTCCTGAGTAGCTGGGATTACAGACGCCCGCCACCATGCCTGGCTAATTTTTATATTTTTAGTAGAGATGGGGTTTCACCATGTTGGCCAGGCTGGTCTCGAACTCCTGACCGCAAGTGATCCGCCTGCCTCAGCCTCCCAAAGTGCTGGGATTACAGGCATGAGCCACTGCGCCTGGCCTGCTTTCAGCCTTTAAGCAGGGCACCTGCAGCCAGATGGAGCCTGCCAACAGGCCAGCCCATCCCCCACCACGTACACCTGCACCCTCACAGCCTCCCAGGCCCTAGTGAGCAAAGCACACTTGCTCCAAAGGTGATGACGAGCAAGCACTGGATGATGAGGGGCGAGAATGTGGCATCACTCATTCAACAAGTATGCAACGTGCACCTCCCGTGCCCAGGCCTGCGACTGAGAGTGGATGAGGGACCTCACTTGCTGGTGGGAGGGAGGACGGTGCTAGGGAGGGGAGTCAAGGCCAGGCAGCACCTAGAGCCCCAGGCAGAGGCTCCAAGGCGGGCAGAGGATGGAGTGTGAACAGGCAGGAGGCAGGAAGGCCTTGTCTGCCAGAGCCGCAGGAAGCATGCCCTGCTTCTGACCCTGGCAGTGGCCACTTCCTCCTCTCAACACCCCCACAGGTGCCCTCACTTACCAACAGCAGCCTGGCTCTGAGAGGGGCCCCTCTGGGCACTCTCCAGGGGCCAGCGCAGCTCCCCGCTCTCCACAGGGTCCGCCTCACTGGGCTCCACCACGATTGAGGGCAGCCGCTGGCCCAGTCTAGGGCCCTTCTCCCGGGCACCCGCCACAGCCTGCAGGGAGGGTGGGCAGAAGCACGGCCATGCCAGGCCTGGTACTCCTGTTCCCTCCTACCCCCGTCCTGCATACTGCCCCACTAGGGGGATCAGAGACCCTTCCCACCCAGTCCCTAGGGCAAGGATGGGCACATGTGTGTTCGCACAGGAACATCCCTGAGACGGGTCCCAGGCCCTACCAGGTCCCAACCCTGGGGGTAGGGTGCTCAGCTCTTGGGGCACAGCTCTCAGGAGGCACCATAGGATGCAGCTGTGCTCAGCTCCAGGAGCCCATTGCACAGCCAGAGCCAGAGGCCAGAGAGGCCAAGGTCACCAGGAATGAGCCCAGGCTTCTGCGCACCCCCAGCTGCCTCCTGCACCCGGATTCCTGCCAGCCCCTTCCTGGGGTCTTCCCTGCTGGGCCCTTGGCCTCCTCCAGGCTCAGAGGAGCTGGGAAGCAGTTGCCATGGCAACCCAAGCGGCTGGCTCTGGGCTCGCTCTTGGTTCATTGTTCAGTGCTCACAGGAGTGTGCGGGGGCTGCATCCCCAGGCCTTCCTGGTGCCCTCAGCATCTCCACCTCCCATTCAAGGCCTTTGAGGCTGCAGTGCTACGTGCAGAACTCTGTGCCTCAGCACCCCAGTGGCCCTGACTTGCCTGCCCTGTCCCACCCCCACGCCTGTGCTCAGGTAGATGCTCCTGCCTGGAGCTCCCTGTCTCACTTCTCTTCACCTAGAAGGGCAGCTGCTGGGTCCACCTTCCCAAAAGGGCACAAGGGCCTCGAGGAAGGACAGCCACGCAGCAGGGGGGACTTAGCTGAACGGCCCTCAGCCACTGCGGCAAGATCCCTGAACAGTACACATTCCTGAGCTCCAGCCCAGACTCTCTTTTAACCAAGGACCACAGGCGACCCTCAAGTGTGAGAACAGGTGTCACTGGACTGGGATGTCTGTGGAATGAAGGAGTTGTCAGAGGACAGCAGAGCAGGGACCCCATCCCTACCGCAAAGGCTGGACCCTCCCGGGGGCCACCCTCATGCTGGCATTACCAGTCCAGGGGCTCATTCCCCAGCCTGCTCTCCCTCCCCATGTGCCATTCTCCTTCCTGCCCCCAACCAAGGGCGCTCCTCTCCAAGTCTGCCCACTGGGGTGAACGAGGTCCAGGCCAGCAGTGTTTGCAGCTCTGAGGCCTGGTGCTCACCTCTGTCCACCCTGCCTGGGAGGTTGTGTCTGCAACCCCAAGTTCCAGACTGTCCCTATGTCACTCCAGGCTGGTTCCCCTCTCTGGCCCCACCGCTCCCTGACAAGGAGAACGGCTGGGCTCTAGCTGGGCTCTAGCACTCAGAATACCAAGGCTGCAACCCTGTGTAGGGAGCTTGGTTTTTTTAAGTTTCATCAGCACCACCCCATCCCCCACCGAAATGTGACGCTAGGGGCAGGGAACCCTGGCATTTCCTCACTCAGCAGAGAGCAAAGCGTGCCTTGGGGGACAATCCCTGGGGTCCTCAGGTCAGGAAGGGGTGCTCAGTAAGCAAGGAATGCTGGCCTTCAATTGTTTTATCCTTTATATTTTTATAAAAGAGCAACGAGCTGGGCACAGTGGCTCACGCCTGTAATCCCAGCACTTTGGGAGGCCAAGGCGGGTGGATCACCTGAGGTCAGGAGTTCAAGACCCTCCTGGCCAACACGGCAAAACCCTGTCTCTACTAAAAATACAAAAGTAACCGGGTATAGTGGTGGGCACCTGTAATCCTAGCTACTCCAGAGGCTGAGGCAGGAGAATTGCTTGAACCCCAGAGGCGGAGGCTGCAGTGAGCCAAGATCGCGCCATTACACTCCAGCCTGGGTGATAGAGCAAGACTCCATGTCAAATATAAATAAAAAAATAAATGAGCAATGATCTCCCCCACCCAGATGGGTAAACTGAGGCCAGCAGCAAGGCAGGGCATGCCCCAAGTCATGGGACAGAGTTTGAGACTTGCTCCCTCCCGAACCCCCAGAGTCCCAAGCACATACCTTCCCTGCTGGGCCTCCAGCCCCCTCAGCAGTGCCTGGCTGTGGTGAAGCAGGCCGGGGGGTGCTCATGCTGCTGCTGCCACTGCGCCACTAAGCTGCACTAGGACTGGGAGCAGAAATGGGGTGTCTGCTGTTGGCCTGATGCTGGATCTACCCTCCCCCGAAGGCTTCAGGCACTGAGCCCACCCCACTCCACCCCAGCCCAGGCCCAGTGCCTGTGGCTCCAGCTGGACCTGTATTGCACTGCTCCCTGCCTGAGCCCGCTGCCAGAGGGGGCACTGGACCCTGGCCGCATAGTGTGCCTGCAAGAGGGCACAGGCAGGAGGGGAGACCTGGAAAGGCTTCCTGGAAGAAGTCCGCTGATCTGAGGCCTGAGGGATGAGCAGGAGGTAGCCAAGCCAGCTGGGAGGACAGAAGCGCATTCTGAGACAGGAACAGTTCAGGAAGGACACAGAGCGTCCAAGGGACCTAAATGGGTTTCTGAGACAGGAGGCTGGTAGTAGTAGGGACTGGGTTCAAGTCAGCCAGAGACCAAGGTGCCCATTTCCTCCTTGAGAACACGTACCCTGCACACCCCGGGGCCAAGGCCCTCAGCACCCACAGCCCAAGGGAAACTGACATCCTGCCTGCACTTGGCCATGCCCACTCAGGCTGGCCACAGCAGAGGGAGCCCCGCTGGAGCCCTGGCAGCAAGGGCTCTGGGAAGAGAGCCCCTGCCAGGAGTCGGCACCAGCCAGACCCTTCACCTGCCGTGTGGGTTCTTGGGGCCACACCCAGGTCAGAGGCAGAAATGGGGGTTGGGTCTGGCAGTGGCTGGCATGCAGGCAGCAGAGGGCCATGGGCAGGGGCAGCCCTGCAGGAAGGGGACGGGGCAGTAGGAGAACAGAGACCAGCAGGATGGAATGCCTGTGACGTCCTGCTGGGGTGGGTGAGGGTGGTCCTGTGGCTGCCAGCAAAGCAGAGGGCTGCTATTCTGGGAAATGAGGTTTCTTTCACCAAACACCCTACTCAGGTCAGCTGGGGTCCCACCGAGGGCCCAGGGAGGGCTAGGAGGGCACACAGTGCAGGAGGCCTCTCCGGGCAGCGAAGCCGCACCCTCTGGTTCCTCTGCCCAACCCCAGAGCCCAGGGATGTCTCAGTGCCCCTAGGTCCAGCCCTCCATCAAGCCTCTCCTGGATCCCATCCCAGGACCCCAGAACCCAGGTTAGAACCCAGGGCAGCCAGGAGAGAGACCCAGCCAGACTTGGGAAGGAGGCAGAGGGAGAGGCAAGAAAAATATTGCCAGAGACCAGGCGAGAGGTGACTGAGCTGGAGACAGAGGAGAAAAGAGAGAGAGAGAGACAGAAACAGACCCGCAGATGACACTTGGCCCGGAGAGAGAGAATGACAGAGGCAGATGATAGAGCTGTCTGCTTGAGCCAGGTGGGGGCGGGTGGGGAGGGAGCAGGCAATCAGGAAACAAGTGCCCAAGGGCTGCCTTGCCCTGCCCAGCGCCAGGGTCCAGTGCCAGCTGGGGCACCACACATAGAGGGCGCCCACCACCCCCAGCGCCGCGGGATCCCAGGTCTTGCCGGGCACAGCCGCGGGGGCAAAAGCGCGCGGAGGCATGGCGTCCCACAGCCGGGCTGACCCTGCGAACCCACGCCGTCCCCTTCCCCAGGGAACTGGACTCAGAACTCCCCAAATCCCCCCATGCTCCTCCCTCTCCCAACCACCCCGCACCTGGCCGTCAGGGCGCGCCCGGGGCCCGCACTGCCGGGGCCAGGCTGGGGACGGGGCGACCCTGCTCCACACTCACACTCATACTCACCGCCCGCGCGGGTGCTGGCGCTGGGGCCTCCGCGCTCCGCTGGCTCGGCGCTCGCCCGGCTCGCCCTCCTCTCCGCGCTCCCCGCCCACGCGCGCTCTCCCGGCCTCCCTCGCACTCGCCCTCCACGGGTCTGGCCGCCCGCCCTCTGCGCCTCCGCCCTCCCAGCTCCAGCCCCCAGATAGGGCCCAGCCTCATCTTCCCTTAAGCCGACCTCTCCCCAAGGACCTGCCCCCCGGCCACTTGAGACTGAGCCTCAAGATTGGCGTCCAGAAATTTGAGGTGCAGAATTCGGTGGGGCCAGATACATGGAAAGAGGACTCCCTCCTATTGGGGAATAAGAGAGGAGTAAAAAGGACCAAAAAAAAAAAAAAAAAAAAGCAACTGCCGGGCGCAGTGGCTCACGCCTGTAATCCTAGCACTTTGGGGGGCCGAGGCGGGCAGATGACCTGAGGTCAGGAGTTCGAGATTAGCCTGGCCAATATGGTGAACTCCCGTGTCTACTAAAAATACACAAAAAAGAAAAATTAGTCAGGTGCGGTGGCAGGTGCCTGTAGTCCCAGCTACTCTGGAGGCTGAGGCAGGAGAATCGCTTGAACCCGGGAGGCGGAGGTTGCAGTGAGCCAGGATGGAGCCACTGCACTCCAGCCTGGGTAACAGACCGAGATTCCGTCTAAAAAAAAAAAAAAAAAACTGGGATGGGCTGCAGGAAGAGGGGGGATCACCCTGCAACCCCCCTCTCATCTTCACTTCCAGTTCCATTCCCAAAAGGGAGCAAAACAGCCCTGGGACAAGCCGTCTGGTTCAGTCCAGTGCACAGACCTGACACCTAAAGCCAAGGTGCATAATCTCTGGTCCATGTAATTCCCAGCCTGCAACCAGGAAGCCTCCACCATCAATTATCTAACATCCCACTTCCATTCAATATCCACAGTCAAGCCACTGTCCGTCTACCATTCACAGCTATTCATCTATCTTTTGCCATCCTGCCACCATCTGAGACCCACCATCTGCCATCCATCATCCACCATCAATAACCCAACATCCTTCTCGCCCACAGTCCACCATCTACCATCAATAACCCAATATCCACCCCGTCCACAATTCACCATCTACCTTCAATAACCCAACATTCATCCCAACCGCAGTCCACCATCTGCCTTCAATAACCCAACATCCATCCCATCATCCCATCCACAATCCACCATCTATCATCAATAACCCAACATCCATCCCGTCCACAGTCCACCATCTACCATCAATAACCCAACATCCACCATATCCACAGTCCACCATCTATCATCAATAACCCAACATCCATCCCGTCCACAGTCCACCATCTACCATCAATAACCCAACATCCACCATATCCACAGTCCACCATCTACCTTCGATAACCCGACATCCATCCCATCCACAGCCCACCATGTGCCTTCAATAATCCAACATCCATCCCATCCACAGTTCACCATCTACCTTCGATAACCCAACATCCATCCCATCCACAATCTACCATCTACCTTCCCTCATGCAACCACCAGCCATCCATTCACAATCCACCATTCAACCACCGTCTGGTATCCAATGTCCATTAACCATCCATCTCCAGTCACCATTCTCTATCCAATCACTGCCCATCCATCATGCACCCATCCATTCACCATCAGCACCCATCATTTACCAAGCATCAGTATACCACTAAATACCCATCAATCCAACATTCATTCACCAACCATCCATCCACCACCTATCCATCCATCACTCACTGTGTAACAGCTTTCCATCAGATATTTAACACATCCATCTACCATTCACATCTCCATCCACATATCTAATTGTGAATCATCAATCTATTTACTATTCATTTATCCCATTAACCTCCATCAAATCAGCTACCATTCATCCATCTACAATTCAGCCACCAGTCTTTCACCATTTGCTATCCATTCATATTTCTATGAACTGTATTCCTGTATCCATCCACCAACCATCTACCATCACCATCTCTTTTTTGGTGTTTGTTTGTTTGAAGCAGAGTCTCGCTCTGTCACCCAGGCTGGATTGCAATGGCACAGTCTTGGCTTACTGCAAACTTTGCCTCTGGGTTCAAGCAGTTCTACCTCAGCCTCCTAAGTAACTGAGATTATAGGTGGCTGCTACCACACCCAGCTAATTTTCGTATTTTTAGTAGAGACAGGGTTTCACCATGTTGGTCAGGCTGGTCTCTATCTACTGACCTCAGGTGATCCACCATCCATGGCTTCCCAAAGTGCTGGGATTATAGGCATGAGCCACCACACCCAGACTACCATCACCATCTCTTATCCACATCCACCACATACCTATTCATTCATTGTCCATCTCACAACATCCTCTATCTATCCACCCGTCATCCAGCCAAAATTCACTATTCATCCGAAATCTATCCAAATACCATTTAGCATCCATTCATATTCACCCATTCTAGAAAAAAAAATATTGGCTGCCTTCTATGTGCCAAACATTGTTCTAGGTGCTGAGGAGAGAGTAGAGAGACAGCAGTGAGCATTTATTTACCATTATCCATCCACCATTACAATCCACTCACCATCCATCTGGTCAGTATTCATGCACCATCCCACATTCATTATTCACTCTCCATTCAGTATTCATCTTCATTCAACATCCACTGACTGTCCACTTGCTATGTATCCATCTTCCTCCATCTATACATTAAAGCATCCATTTACCACCTCTCCATCTACCCACCCACATTCACCTTTCATGCATCACATTTCCAAGTTGTAGCCATCTGCTGTTTAACCTTCATCCATCCGTTCAACATCCATTCATCATTCATCATCCAGATTCCATCCAGTTGTTATCTATCCACATCCATCTATCTATACCTCCACAGCACACAACCCATTATTCATCCAGCTAGCAATCATTCATTTATTTGCCATCCAGTTCCCATTCATGCATCAGGCAGCCACCATTTACTTGTCCGCCACTCATGATCCATCCATCAGTCATATACTCATTGGTATTTCTGTCCCATCTGCCCATCCATTCTCTGTGGATAGATCCATCACACTCATCCACTTCTATTTATCCACCATCCACCCACACTTCCATGATGTATCTACCCACTAAGCATCCACCATCTACTATTAATACTTATTGCCTGCAGTTTATATCCACTATGTATGGATTCATGTGGTATCCATCAATCCATCAATTCAGCATCCATGTCCATCCATTTTCCATCTATCAATCTACAGTGTATTTATCTATTCTTCATCACTTAATCTGTCACCAACTACATAGATGCATCTACCATCCATCATATTATATCCATCCACCATCTAGGATCACCCTCTACCATGCTTCCAGTGCCCATCCAATCATTATCCATACATTCTTCTACCCACCACATACTCATTCCATCATTATGTCCATCATTCTTCGACTATCACTCACCCAGACAGTTATTCGTCCCCCACCAGTCAGTCAGTCACCTAATAATTAACTCATCCATGTGTTCATCTATTACTCTTAAGTTACATTCTTATATTATCCATATACATAAACATCAGTCCACTGTTCTCACGTCATCTCACCACCACCTATCCCCACCATTCATCCATCCATCTTCTCACCATTCTTTTGCCCATTCATTCATAAACAAAACATTCATGTATTAATAAATATTAATATTAAGCATTTTTGACTCCATGTCAATGCTAGATTCTGGGATCATTGAGAGAACTAAGACCCAATCCAAATTCATGATCCAATGGTCCAAAACGGAGAACCAGGTCAGGCAGAGAAGTGTCTGTGTGAAAATGTGAATTGGGGCCGGGCGCGGTGGCTCAAGCCTGTAATCCCAGCACTTTGGGAGGCCGAGGCGGGTGGATCACAAGGTCAGGAGATCGAGACTATCCTGGCTAACATGGTGAAACCCCGTCTCTACTAAAAATACAAAAAACTAGCCGGGCGCGGTAGCGGGCGCCTGTAGTCCCAGCTTCTTGGGAGGCTGAGGCGGGAGAATGGCGTGAACCCGGGGGGCGGAGCTTGCAGTGAGCCGAGATCGCGCCACTGCACTCCAGCCTGGGAGACACAGTGAGACTCCGTCTCAAAAAAAAAAAAAAAAAAAAGAAAATGTGAATTGGATTCTCCTGGATGTGGAATGGATGGAGCTCTTTGCACAAGTTCTCCGGGAGGAGGATGGGCAAGGGGGCATCACAGCAGGGTGAGTGGAGGCCTGACCTGGGCACTGTGGCTGCAGCTCGGGAGACCTGAAGATGTGGGCAGAGAGGGAGGTGGGACTGGATAAAGAAGGTAGCAGAGATTGTGCAAGGCTGAGAATGCCCGGCAGAGAGGCCAATCCCTGATGTAGGGGCAGCAAGGAGTTCTGAGAGGGTTTGGGGCAGGCAAGAACCCCAGTCAGCTACGTTCTGAGAAGGGGCTCCCCACATCTGTACACTACTGCAGGCAAGAGCACAGACCAGAAGGACAGGGGCCTGCCTTAGTGTCACACACCAATGCCAGAGTAGGTCTGACACCTGACACCCTGATCACTGTGACTGCAACTGCACCCTCTGAAGACCCAGACACCCTCATGTCAGGAAAGTCAGCTGGCATGCTCCCTTTCCACTGCCCTATCCCCCAAAAGGCCACCCCACCCCCTTGCCACTTGGGCAGAAATTGCTCTCCCAACTTGTTAGTGCAAGTGGTAACTATCACCTAAGGTGCTAGTTGTCATCCAAAGTGTTGGCGGGCAGGGGCCTCCCAGCTTCTAGGGCTTGCTCCCAATGGGACATGGGGTGCTCGGGAAGTGCTGAAGCCCCTTGAGGCACCAAGCCATGGTGGCTGGGGCAGGGAGCATCTGTAAAGACAGGCCTGGAGCTCATAGCAGAGCTGCACAGTTGGCCTCAGGGCCTGTTTTTGCCTCGAGCCTCGGAAATGCTGCTTCTCCCCCTCTCTCCTGCCACCACCATGGGCCTTTCTCCACAGGAGACTGGCAGATCCAGAGGCAGGAGCTGTGCCTGGCCATGCCCAATGTCTGCTGTGTGTCTATGGAGCCCCTGACCCTCTCTGGGCCTCCCTATCCCTGCCAATGCAGTAAGGGCATGAGGTGGACTAAGTGAAGGAGCATCATCCCTGACGTCCTCTGGCTGCACTGAGGCTATCGTTACCCTCTTCCAGCCCTGCTCCCCAGCCTCCACACCTTCCAAAGCTTGAACAGGTTGGGCACAGTGGCTCATGCCTATAATCTCAGCACTTTGGGTAGCTGAAGTAGGAGGATCACTTAAGCCCAGGAGTTCAAGACCAGCCTAGGCAATATAGTGGGACCACAAAAAATATGAAAAAAAGTTTCTGGGTGTGGTGGTGCATGCTGGTAATCCCAGCTACTCAGGAGGCTGAGTTGGGAGGATCACTTGAGCCCAGGAGGTCGAGGCTACCGTGAGCCGTGATTGCCCCACTGCATTTTCCAGCCTGGGTGATAAAGTGAGATCGTCTCAAAAAAAAAAAAAAAGAACAGAGGTGAGGGTGGAATGAGCATCTGCTGGGGTGCTCTGCTGGAAGCAGAAAGCCTGGCCCTGGGCCAGAAAGGCTTGCTCTTGGCACCCTCTTGTGACCGTCCTGGAGTAAGACACCACAGACTCGCTGGGCAACATCGAGGACTGTGCCGTGACAATACACCACTTAGGTGTTTACCTGCATGTCTCTGCTACATATATTCATTCCTTCCTTCCTTCCTTCCTTCCTTCCTCCCTTCCTCCCTCCCTCCCTCCCTCCCTTCGTTTTATCTGCATGTACCTGCTACATACAATCGTTCCTTCCTTCCTCCCTTCCTTCCTTCTTCCCCCTCTCCCTCCCTCCCTTCCTTCCTTCGTTTTATCTGCATGTACCTGCTACATATAATTGCTCCTTCCTTCCTCCCTTCCTCCCTTCCTCCCTTCCTCCTCTCTCTCCCTCCCTCCCTTCCTCTCCCTCCCTCCCTCCCCTTCCTCTCCTTCCCTCCTTCCTTCCTCTCTGCTACATGTTTCTTTCTTTTTTTTCTTTCTTTTTTCTTTTTAAACAAATGCAGCCTTGCTGTTTCCCAAACTGGCCTCGAACTCCTAGGCTGAAGAGATCCTCCCACCTCGGCCTCTGGAGTAGCTGGGACTGCACAGGCTCATGCCACCAGGCCAGGCCATGTGAGCACTGTGGCCCTATGCTCTGTCCTCATGCTGATCCTCTGACAAGGCAGGTCGAGGACCAACTCCTGTGCCCCTTGGCAGACTGGCAGGCAGGGGGTCCTAAATAAATGACCCTGGTGGAGGTTGGAGGGGCCCGGGGGGTGAATGGAGAGTGAAAGAAGAAGGTGACTGGAGGAAGCCTCCAGCCCCTCTTGGGACTGTCTCACCCTGCTAGGAAGCCCTGGTGCGGGGACTTCCAGCTGTCTTCTCCCACACTAAATCCCCAGCCCTAAGTGTTGGTTGACAGCAGTTTCCAGATGTTTCTCTCTGGATGTATTATAAATCATCTGGTTTCAGAGGGGTTTTTTATGGCCGGGAGCAGTGGCTCGCCACTGTAATTTGGAAGGCCAAGGCGGGTAGATCACTTGAGCCCAGGAATTCGAGACCAGCCTGGGCAACATAGTGAGATCCCCCCATCTCTACAAAAAGTATTATTAAAAAAAAAAAAAAAAAAAAAGTAGGCTGGGCGCAGTGGCTCACACCTGTAATCCCAACACTCTGGGATGCCGAGGCGGGTGGATCACGAGGTCAGGAGTTGAAGACTAGCCTGGCCAAGATGGTGAAACACCGTCTCTACTAAAAATACAAAAATTGGCCAGGCGCGGTGGCTCATGCCTGTAATCCCAGCACTTTGGGAGGCTGGGACGGGTGGATCAGGAGGTCACGAGATCATCCTGGCTAACTAACACAGTGAAACCCCGTCTCTACTAAAAATACAAAAAATAGCCGGGTGTGGTGGCGGGCGCCTGTAGTCCCAGCTACTCGGGAGGCTGAGGCAGGAGAATGGCATAAACCCGGGAGGCGGAGCTTGCAGTGAGCCGAGATCGTGCCACTGCACTCCAGCCTGGGCGACAGAGTGAGACTCCATCTAAAAAAAAAAAAAAAAAAAAATTAGCCGAGCACGGTGGCTCTCGCCAGTAATCCCAGCACTTTGGGAGGACGATGCGGGTGGATCATCTGGGTCAGGAGATCAAGACCAGCCTGAGTGAGCAACATGGTGAAACCCTGTCTCTACTGAAAATACAAAAATTAACGAGGCATGGTGGCACACGCCTGTAGTCGGGAGGCTGAGGCAGAAGAATTGCTTGGACCCGGGAGGTGGAGGTTGCAGTGAGCTAAGATCGAGCCACTCCAGCCTGGATGATAGAGGCAGGCTCTGTCTCAAAAAAAAAAAAAAAAAAAAAAAAAAAAAAAAAGAGCCAGGAGTGGTGGCGCCTCTAGTTCCAGCTATTTGGGAGGCTAAGGTGCGAGGATCACTTGAGCCCAGAGAGGTTGAGGTTGCATTGAGCCGTGATCGCATCACCGCATTCCAGCTTCGGTTACAGAGCAAGACCCTATCAAAAAAAAAAAAAAATCCGGTTTCAGATTTTATTTTTTGGTGAGTTATTTTGTTTGTTTGTTTTTCTCTCAGTCGCCCAGGTTGGAGTGCAGAGTGGCGTGATCTCAGCTCACGGCAACCTCCGCCTCCCGGGTTCAAGCGATTCTCCTGCCTCAGTCTCCTGAATAGCTGGGACTACAGGCGCCCGCCACCACGCCCGGCTAATTTCGTATTTTTAGTAGAGACGGGGTTTCACCATGTTGCTCAGGCTGCTCTCGATCTCCTGACCTCAGGTGATACGCCCGCCTCGGCTTCCCAAAGTGCTGGGATTCCCGGCGTGAGCCCCGCGCCGGCCCAGAGTTTTTGGATGTCGTCCTGAGAGGCTCCACACACAGGGGCAGCCCCGGGGCGCGGAGCAGGCCCTGCCCGGCGCAGAGCGATGCTCCGCCGCTCCGCGGGACCCCGACTGCGCGGACTCGGCCTCCGGCTCGGGGTAAGGGTCTGCCCTCCTAATGGGAGGTGCGGAGAGGAGGCGCCGCGGAGTGGAGCGGGACCGGGCCGCGGGAAACGCGGCCGGAGGGGGGGCGTCGGCAGGAGGGGCGGTGCTGACGGCCCCGGGTTTCCCGTGCTCCAGCGCCCCCTCCCGGCCGGGAAACGAACGCCCGACCACGTCCCTCGGCTGCCGAGGGCGGAGGAGCCCGGGCGACACTCCTGTCCCCCTCGCCGCAGCCTCCAGCCTCCCCCGGCACAGCCGGAGAGAATGAGGCTCCAGGCAAAGCCAGGCAGGTTCCAGGGGCTGGGGCCCGCGCGGAGCCGACACCCTGCTCATAGGGAAGAGAGGCTTGCTTCCCGTTGCACGGAAGGGGAAGTCGAGGTCCGGGCGCTTGCTGGTCCGGCGCAGGGAGCTCTGCTCCCGCACGGAGCCGGGAGGGGGATCGGGCTCAGGGGGGTGCCGATCTAGGTGCTAGGAGCACCCATCCCGGGACTGCAGCCAGGCGGTGCTGTCCTTGATTTCTGGCTTGAAGGACAGGTGACCCGGGACAGGTGGAGACGGAAGTGAGAGGGGCAGCCAGGTGATGGGGACGGCGCATGCAAGAACCCAAAGGCCGTGAGCATGGGACTGCTGCCGACACCGAGGCTAGTCCCTCCCAGTGTTGACCTGGTAGCCAGCCCAGGAGGAAGGGAGCTGTCTGAGGCCACGCCCGACGCCCACCGGTGTCACCCGGGGCTGAGGTCATCGGGCCCACCCTGAGCTGGCAGAGTTCAGCCTGCACCACCCTCGGCCCGCCCACCGCAGGGGACCTTGCTTGTTGCCTGCCCTACTTGGTCACAGTTTAACCCTGGTGCTGTGCACACAGACACGCCTGGCAGGGCTGGCATCTCAGGCACAGGGTCAGGGTTGTAACCTCCAGAGCCTCTGAGGACTCCTCACTGCTGAGGGCAGCGGCTGGCAGTCTCCAGCTGGGAAGCTCTGGGGATGGCCAGGTCCTGCCATGTGGCCAGCACAGCCTTACCCCACTAAGGGGCAGCTCCTGTTCACAGAGGTGGGCAGGTCCTGCTGCCAGACACGTGCTAAATGAGCAGTAATTGTCGTGGGCCACCTTTGTGTAACAAACATTAACTCTAAAGTATGTGCCCCTTTTTACAAAGTCCTCCTTAGTGCGGTGGTGGGTAAGACAAAAATGCCTATGTGTGTGTATAGCGCACAAGTGTGCTGGAGAGCTATGCCGTAATCCTAGCTCAGCTCTCATCACATGTCCTATGAGCAGGCACTCTCCAGGCAATTGGCCTGAAACTAGATAGTTTCACTGAATCATGGAAACCCTATAAAGATGGCATATTATCCCATTTACAGGGAGGAAACCAGCGACGGAGAGGCTGAGGAGCCTGCCCAGGGTCACAGAGCTTGTGAGGGGAGAGCTCCATCCTAGAATGTGCCATGACACTGTGCACTGGGCTGCGGGGCCCGAGGGCAGGAAGGTGCTGGGGTGGGGAGACAGCATCTTACTGCAGCCACATTGACACTCGCCACACCCCAGCTGGGGCCTGGAGACCTCCAGCCCCAGGACAGCACTGGGGATGTACGGGAACAGATACTGAGACTGGGAGGGAAAGAGACTTGCCCTGGGACCACAGCTGGAGAAGCCCAGAGCCAAGGGAGGAACCTCCAAGGCCAGCAGCCCACAGGGGAGCCCTGTCACCCTCCCTCTCCTCCTGCACCAGGGGCGCTGAGTCCTGAGGACAGGCATGATGGGTGCTGGGCCTGCAAATCATGCAGAACCTGCCCACTCCCCAGCAGGCACAGGCTAAACTGATTCTTGCTGAGCTCTAAAACCCTCCAAGTGAATCCCCTGCACCCTAGGGGCAAAGATGTGACTGTGCCACCAGGGAGATAGGGGTCCAGCCCTTCATGGCCCTGGCCCCACCTGCGAGGGTTTGGGGGTAGGGTTCAAAGCCAGGCTGGCCTCAGCCCTACGTCATGGCTGCAGGGTGGGGCCTGCCATCCTGGGCCCTGCCCTGCCTCTGTGCCCCAGAGTAGTCAGGGAGAACCGACGTCTGAGGCTGGATTGCTTGGGCGCACTCTGTCCTGGCCTGGGCACCCATTCCCCCCACATCCCATCTCCCCCAGCCCCTGCTCCCAGCACTCAGGTCACTCAGCCATGCAGGCCAACATTTCCTCCCAGCGAGCGGTCGCTAGACTCAGTGCCAACACTGTGCCTGAGGGGTGTGCAGCCTGGGCTGGCTGGGTGGGGTGTGAGGGTGGAGAAAGGCGAGAAGTGCCGGTGGGAGGGGGGGCCTCTGGGACAGTCTCCGTGCAAAGGCTTGGCATCCCAGCCTCAGGCTCCCCAACCCAGTGAGCCGGGTGTCCAAGGCCATGTCAGGAGACTATCCTCTGAACACTGGGGAGGGACGGGGCCAGGCCCACGATAGCGGTAACTGATGGAGACCTGGGATATGGAGCACCCCATACCCCGCCCGGTGCAGAATCCCACCCTAGCCTCACAGCCTTGTGTGGTGGGGCGGAAGTTGTACCCAGTTAGCAGATGAGTAACAATCTGCTAATGAGTGTCTGATCTGCCCCTGGCTCAGACAGGGGAGGTGGTGGACTGGCCATGGCAGCTGTCCAAACTTGACAACACCCTGAATGTCCCCAAACCTCCCTCCCTCCACTCTCGCTCCGCTTCGCCCTGGCCAGAGGTGGAGGGTGGTGCTGGGAATAGGAGGAAGGTGAGTGCCTATCCGGGCCAACAGCAGAGGCCCTTAAGGGAAACTGCACCACAGGCATCACTGTAGAGCCCACAGCGGGGGCTCTCAACCTGGAGTGTGCAGCAGAATCGCCTGCAGCCCCCAGGCCTAGCCCCAGCGGCTCTGGGTGAGTGGGTCTGGGGTGCATTCCAAACAAGTTTCCAAGCGCTGCTGCTGCCAGTCCACAGGAGTGTCCTCAGACTGCCTCTCCCAGAGAGGGGGCCTCCTTGGTCCACATCCCAGACAGGATATGACAGCTTTGCAGCCTCTGTGGACATCTCTGTGCTCAGGGGTGATGCCCGGCCTCTGCCAACCGCACCAGCTTAGATGAAGTCCAGGCACCTCCCTCAGTTCACCGGGTGCCCCTGAGCGAGTCTCTTGCCCACTCTGAGCCTCAGTTTCCTTATCGGCACAGTGAGGAGGGGAGCAAGGCCGCGTGCAGCTATTTGAGCAGCTATTTGAGTGAGGGAAGCGCTGGGCACACAGAGGCCATTGAGATGGTGCTCTTGTTTCTTTGTTTGCTTGTTTGTTTGTTTTTGAGACACAGTCTTGCTCTGTCGCCAGGCTGGAGTGCAGGGGTATGACCTCAGCTCACTGCAAACTCTGCCTCTCAGGTTCAAGCAATTCTCCTGCCTCAGCCTCCCGAGTAGCTGGGACTACAGGCGTGCACCACCATGCCCAGCTAATTTTTGAATTTTTAGTAGAGATGGGGTTTCACCATATTGGCCAGGCTGGTCTCAAACTCCTGACCTCAGGTGATCCGCCCACCTCGGCCTCCCAAAGTGCTGGGATTATAGGCGTAAGCCACCGCGCTCAGCCTTTCTTTTTTTTTTTTTTTTTTTTTTTTTTTGAGACGGAGTCTTGCTCTGTCCCCCAGGCTGGAGTGCAGTGGCGCGATCTCAGCTCACTGCAAGCTCCGCCTCCCGGGTTTATGCCATTCTCCTGCCTCAGCCTCCCGAGTAGCTGGGACTACAGGCGCCCGCCACCTCGCCCAGCTACTTTTGTGTGTGTGTGTGTGTTTTTAGTAGAGACGGGGTTTCACCGTGTTAGCCAGGATGGTCTCGATCTCCTGACCTTGTGATCCGCCCGCCTCGGCCTCCCAAAGTGCTGGGATTACAGGCTTGAGCCACCGCGCCCGGCCTAGCCTTTCTTTAAGGAAGTTTATGAATTTGTGTCGGGCCGTATCCAAAGTCGTCCTGAGCCCCGTTCAGCTGCGGCAGATTGGACAGGCTTGATGTGGAGTGTTTGCAGCCATGACTGTGAATCCTTAGTGCCTCCTAATGGCCCCTCCCTGCCTTCCTGGCCCAGCCTCCACACCCACCCCACCCAGGCATGAGTAATTCCCTCAGGTCACACGGTGGGCTCTGGGAAGAGAATCCTAGATCAGAGGCTCCAAAGGGCCTGGTTGGAGGCCCGGGAGCCCCCCTTTATCCCCGAGGACCCCTGGCGGGTTTCTGGGCAGGAGAGAGAGGTGGACAGAGTCAGCCTTGGGGAAGATGCCTCTGGCAGCCCAGGGAAGCTGGGCGAGGCCGCTGGGGAGGGGAGTGCAGTGGTGCTCAGACGGGTTGCGCAGGCTGTGCTGGGCAGCGCCTCCAGCCTCTCACCTTGCGTCATGTCATCAGCTGCTGCCTGTTAACACCACAGAGGGCTGTCTGTACATTCTGTCCCCAGTGTGACTGCGGGCTGCACCCGCAACCTCCATGAAACCTCACAAGGATGACTACAGATGCTCCTCTTCCCCTTAGAAAGAGGTCACAGAGTCAGTGGGTGAGCCCTCTCCCAGCTCACAGGGCGTCTCAGGCGGGCCCTGCTGGCTTCACTGCTCTTCAATGCAGGGAACATTCTCGGCTGCAGTGGAGCGTTGCCCTGAAGGACATTTGCGAGGGGATCAGGAGGGCAGGGCTTGTGGCCAGGGTTAGACCAGGGTGCCCAGAAGCGAGAGGCAGCAGGCTCAGAGAGGACAGTGTAGGCCTGGCACAGCTGCCAGCCCCAGGGCTGGCCCCACCCACGGCTAGAAGGAAGAAGTGAAGGCCTCAGAGACTGGAACGCAGAGCAAACTGTGTCGCTGACTCTTGGCTGTCTGGACAGGACAGTGACTTTTGGCCAGGGTCACTGCCCGGGGCCATGCAGCAGGGAAGGAACCGGGAGATAAAAACCCTCTGCTGTCTCCTCCCTCCCTCCCGACCTCCATCAGGACTTCCAGGAGCTGACCCCAAGTGCAAACCAGAGGGCCGAGGCCGACGGTGCCCACACAGGCGGCCTCCCAGGCACAGAGCCAGGAGAGAGGTGGCAGTGGCCCTGAGGACATTGGAAGATGTGGTACATGGGTGGTGACAGCTGTGCTGCTGCCAGCTCCTTCCTGCACCAGCCCTGGTGGACCCCCCATTGGGCTCTTTCCAAATAGACGCACCTGGACTCACCCTAATTTGAGGGTGCCAGCTCTTTCCTGCTAGGACCCTGGTTGACAGCAAAGTTTTAAGCCTGCATACAGGGCCACTGGCCCACAGTCCAGCTCTGCTCTGAGGCTGTCCCCAGCCTGGCTCCCCTCTCCCGGGTCCTGGTGGGGTCTACAGGACCGGCCTCCTGGCTCTCTGAGACTATGCACGTGTCCCTGGCTACTTGGGCCTCCAGGATAATGACTCCCCTGACTCCCTGGCCACCACCACCGCTGCAGAGTAGAAGAAAGAGGAGAGAGGCTGTCGCCTTCCCCTACCCCACCACCTGATGTACCCAGCCACCTTCCAGATGGCCCCCCACCTCCCGCAGCACTTACGGCCCCTCGCATCCCCTCCTGTCCCCCTCATCACAGGCTCTCTGCCTCCTTCCATCTCACAGACACTTCTGTGGGCACTCTCTTTGTGTCTGGCCCTGGCAGGGTATTGGCCCTTGACCTTCAATTGCTTGACCTTCAATGTGGTCAGCATGGATGTTGAGAATGAGGAGGAGAAACACCGTTCAGAAGAGCTGCAGAGTTAGGCAGCAGGAAACCCTAGGAACCAATGCCAGGGTCACCATGGCCGCGGGCCTGGAGACTCCTCCATGCCGGGCAGGGAAGGGGAACTGCAGAGACTCCCACCTATGAGGCCCAGCCGTGCTCGTCCAGGCCTGTAGGGCTGGCCCTGTGCACCACCCCAGCATCCCACGGCAGCCACCTTCGGCTCCCATCTGTGCCGAGCTTTGCTGTGCCTGGAAGGCTGCACAGGGCTGCCTCCTCCTGGCTGTTTGCATCTCCCTAAAAAGTCGCCGCTGGAGAGAGGCTTCCTAGCCTCCCCCATCTGTAAGGCAGGCACCCCTCACACACCAGTTACACCGTCCACTGTTCTTGCAACCCTCATCCCTCTCCGAAATTCTCTTTTACTCCCCTGTGTCCTGGTGAACGCGGCCTATTGCCCCTAGACCAGAAGGGACACCCTGGAGTCCTCAGCACCCAGAACTGTGCATGCCGTGGGTGGCCAGCCACGCTGGGTTGCTGGAATGAGTGGCCCTGCCTCACGTCTTTAGTGCTACCTGGCTTCCATGTTATAGATGCACCATAATTTATTTACCTATTTGTCTATCAATGGACACTTAGGCTATCTTTATTTTTATTTTATTTTTATTTATTTTTATTTATTTATTTGTTTGTTTACTTATTTTATTTTTTGAGATGGAGTCTCGCTCTGTCGCCCAGGCTGGAGTGCAGTGGCGCCATCTCGGCTCACTGCAACCTCCACCTTTCCGGGTTCATGCCATTCTCCTGCCTCAGCCTCCCGAGTAGCTGGGACTAGAGGTGCCTGCCACCATGCCCAGCTAATTTTTTTGTGTTTTTAGTAGAGACGGAGTTTCACCGTGTTAGCCAGGATGGTCTTGATCTCCTCACCTTGTGATCTGCCCGCCTCAGCCTCCCAAAGTGAGCCACCACACCTGGCCTTTGTTATGTTTTTTGAGAAGGAGTCTCGCTCTGTTGCCCAGGCTGGAGTATAGTGGCTCAATCTCGGCTCACTGCAACCTCTGCTTCCTGGGTTCAAGCGATTCTTCTGTCTCAACCTCCTGAGTTGCTGGGACTACAGGAGCACGCCACCACGCCTGGCTAATTTATATATATATTTTTTAGTAGAGACAGGGTTTCACCGTATTGGTCTGGCTGATCTCAAACTCCTGACCTCGTGATCTGCCTGCCTCAGCCTCCCGAAGTGCTGGGATTACAGGCGTGAGCCACTGCGCCTGGCCTAAGCTTTCATTTTTAAAACCAGGAGCACTGCAATGAGTGTCACTGTGCATGTTGTGTCTTAGGCAGTCCCAGAAGGGCTCACACTGACAAAGGGGATGGAGGAGAGGATGAGAGAGGCCACCTTGCCAAGGTGTGGGCAGGGTGCCAGCATGTCAGGCAGGGAGGGAGCTGTTTCCACCTTTGGGTCCTCTGAGGACGGCAGGAGGGAGGAGTGGCCGGATCCTGGAGAGAAAAGCTCCGAGGAGAGGGACCCCAGACTTCAGTAGAAAGACATGGCCAAGGCGCAGCTCCCAGGGAAATCTGGGGAACAAGTACTCCCCCTCTCTCCCCTAGCTCCCAGCCACATGCCAGAGCCCCCACTGGCCAAACCCAGCAGTTGGAGGACCAGGTGGCCTGTGGGCGCAGCCCATCTGGGATACAGAGCAGGGTGGAGAGTGGGTCTGGAGGGGCAAAGGCAGCTATCCAGCAGCTATCCACCCTGCTGCCCTTTGGTCTCCACGCTTGCCCTGTGTCTTCAGCACCCAGGGCACATGACGTCCCGTCACCCTCAACTGTGTGTGCACCAACCTGAGGCTGAGAGCTGGGCACTGCCAGCCTCTTCACTGAGGTGAGAGGGGGTGGGAATGGGCAGGAGGGAAGCAACCTGCCAACGGATGCTCCCGAGCCACGCTGCCCAGGCCGCGTTCCTCAGCCGCCATTCCATGGCCTCTCCCCTCGGCTGGCTCCTCAGCAACACTTCTTTTTCTCTCTCTTTTGAGACAGGGTCTTACTCTGTCACCCAGGCTGGAGTGCAGTGGTGCGATCACGACTCACTGCAGCCTCTACCTCCCAGGCTCAGGTGATCCTCCCACCTCAGCCTTCCTAGGTTCAAGCAATTCTCCTGCCTCAGCCTCTCGAGTGGCTGGGATTACAGGCACTCACCACCATGCCTGGCTAATTTTTGTGTTTTTAGTAGAAATGGGGTTTCACTATGTTGGTCAGGCTGCTCTTGAACTCCTGACCTCATGATCTGCCCGCCTTGGCCTCCCAAAGTGCTGGGATTACAGGCGTAAGCCACGGTACCTGGCTAGTTTTTGTATTTTTTTGAGAAGGGGGTCTCCCTATGTTGCTCAATCTGGTCTCTAACTCCTGGGCTCAAGTGATCTGCCTCCCTCAGCCTCCCAAAGTGCTGAGATTACAGGTGTGAGCCACCGTGCCTGGCCAGCACTTTTTTCTTTTTTTAAAGCCTTGGTGGGATAGCCAAACTTTTGTTCCTTCAGAATCTGATTCCTTTATTTCTTGTCTTTAATGAGCTCCCTTCCCTTTTCCTGATAATAAAAAATATTAAGCAAGAAGTACAGTCACAGCTGGGTGTGGTGGCTCATGCCTGTAATCCCAGCACTTTGGGAGACCAAGGCAGGCGGATCACTTGAGCCTAGGAGTTTGGGACTAGCGTGGGCAAAATGGTGAAACTCCAACTCTACAAAAAAATGCAACAACAACAACAACAAAGCCAAGTATGGTGGTGCATACCAGTAGTCCCAGCTACTTGAAAAGGGGCGGGGGTGGGGTGTCGGTGCTAAGGTGGGAGGATCACTTGAGCCCGGAAGGTCAGGGATGCAGTGAGCCAAGATTGTGCCACTGCACTCCAGCCTGGGTGACAGAGCAAGACCCTTTCTCAAAAAAAAAAAAAAAAAGAAAGAAAGAAAAAGAAAAAAAGAAACAGTCATGCGTCACTTAGTGGCAGGTATGCATTCTGAGAAATGTGTCATCAGGCAATGTTGTTGCGTGGACATCACAGAGTGAGCTTACAAACTTAGACGGGACACACCCAGGCTGTACGGTACAGGCTCTTACTCTTAGGCTACAAACCTGTGCAGCATGTTTCTGTACTGAACACTGTAGGCAACTGTATCCCAACGGCAAGAATTTGTGTCTCTAAACATAGAAGGGGTCCAGTAAAAACATAATATTATAATCTTATGGGACTACTGTCATGTATGCGGTAGTCACTGACCAAAACACCATTACGTGGTGCATGACTGTGGTAAGTCGCGCCTTGCCTCAGTGTGAGAATCGATTCAATGCAAACTCCCTCTGAGGATGAGGGTTGTCATCCCAGCCAGCACAGTGATCCCTTCTCTGCCTGTTGGTTCAGTGGCACGAGGAACTGGAAATTGCCAGTGGGGGGAGGGGCAGTTCCACCATAATCCATCGAAACCATGCCTGTGTTTCCTGATGGAAACATTTTCCTGGACACTGGCCCAAGGTCACACACAGGAAGGAAGGCAAAATTCCTCCAGTATGTTATTTGGTGTAGTAATGGGAAGGGCCCCTCCTGCCTCCACTGCTCAGTTCCTGGACCCATGCATTCAGGGTATCGGGGGATGGTACCACATACCATTTGCTGGCTTGAGGCACACACCACATCCTGTAGGATGGTACCTTAACCTCACAGGCTATTGGCTTTCATCTGGCACCTTAACTGCGTCTGTTGCAGACGATTCCTCCACTCTCTCAAACCGGCTGCTTCTGGGTGATGGGGTGCATGGTAAATTCAGGGAATTTCACAGCCATGAACTCTCCAGCATACTTCCTTCAACGTGAAATGAGTCCCTCAGTCCAAAGTGATGGTGTTTGAGATGCCATGATGATGGATAAATAAAGCGCTGTCCGAGTTCACACATGGTAGTGCTGAGAGAAGTATGTGGCTGGAAAAACAAGTCCTTACCTAAAACATGCGAGGATAAATCACTGCCCTTTCCGTGATGGAAGGGGTCCAATGTCATCAAGCTGGCCACCAGCAACTGTACCTTGTGGGAACGGCACCACATTAGGAGCTCAGGGTGGGTCCCTGCTGTGAGGGTTGGGCACTCAGCCATATGGATACCAAATCAGCCTCGGTGAGGAAAGGTCATGCTTCTGAGCCCCTACATAGCTTCCCTCTCTGCTGCCTCAGTCATCTGTCCACAGGCTCTTTGAGCAGCACTGGGGAAGGGGAGGGAGGAGGCCAGTGGATGTCCTCAGAAGAGGCCGTCTTGTCTGCCTGGGTACTGAGAGCCTCCTCCGCAGTAAGTGCCCGTGAATGAATGAGCATTCATTCCTATGGGTACTCTGTGTCCATTCTGAGAAATCCATCCCCTTGCCTGTCCGGAAGACCACCTGGAACGTTTTAGTCAAGTCTCTAATTGTCCAGCCAACCCATTAGCTAGAGCCTGTGAATCACTGTACAAGTTTTGTCTTCTGCAAGGATTTTTCTTCAATGCTGACTTTCTGGGCCTCTCCTATGTCTGTAAAGCACTAGACGTCTACCTCTAATGGAAGCTAGCACTCCAGGCAGAAAAAATTTCGGACCAGACCCACTTTTTCATCTTCTGTTGACTGATCACAAAGTATTCCCCATGAAGGCATAGCTGCAGGTTAAGAATGTTGCAGGGCCGGGTGTGGTGGCTCACGCCTGTAATCCCAGCATTTTGGGAGGCTGAGGTGGGTGGATCACTTGAGGCCAGGAGTTGGAGACCAACCTGACCAACATGGTAAAACCCTGTCCCTACTAAAAATACAAAAGTTAGCTGGGTGTGGTAGTACATGCCTGTAATTCCAGCTGCTCGAGAGGCTGAGGCATGAGAATTGCTTGAACCTGGGAGGTGGAGGTTGTAGTGAGTCAAGAGCACGTCACTGCACTCCAGCCTGGGTGACAGAGCAAGACTCCATCTCAAAAAGAAAAAAAAAAAGAAATGTTGCAAAATGGCTGGGTGCAGTGGCTCATGCTTGGGAGGCCAAGGTGGGTGGATTACCTGAGGTTGACTCAAGACCAGCCTGGCCAACACAGTGAAACCCCATCTCTATTAAAAATACAAAAATTAGCCAGGTGTGGTGGCGCATGCCTGTAATCCCAGTACTTGGGAGGCTGAGGCAGGAGAATCCTTGAACCCAGGAGGCAGAGGTCTCAGTGAGCCGAGATTGAGTCTTTGCATTACAGCCTGGATGACAGAGCAAGACTCTGTCTCAAAAACAAAACAAAACAAACAAACAAACAAAAAATCAAAAAGAAAACAAATGTTGCAAAACAGTAGGAGCAAATACTGTTAAGAGTCTAGGGCACCTACTCAGGAAGTTTACTTGTTCCTCCTGGAAATGTTTGGGCCTACTCTCATCTTACAGTGGAATGCTGCTGGGTGTGTGTGTGTGTGTGTGTGTGTGTGTGTGTGTGTTTATTTTTTTTTGTGACAGAGTCTTGCTTTGTCGCCCAGGTTGGAGTGCAGTGGCATGATCTTGGCTCACTGCAACCTTCGCCTCCCGGATTCAAGCAATTCTCCTGCCTTGGCCTCCTTCCCAAGTAGCTGGGACTACAGGTGCGCACCACCATGCCCTGCTAATTTTTGTATTTTTAGTAGAGATAGGGTTTTGCCATGTTGGACAGGCTGGTCTCGAACTTCTGATTTCAGGTGATCCACCCACCTCAGCCTCCTGTAGTGCTGGGATTACAGGTGTGAGCCACCATACCCTGCCACATATCTAGTTTTATGAGTCAGTGGATAAGATAGCATTTGCTTTTTGATGGCCAAACAGCTTGGGTCACATAGTTTCTTGGTATCCCTGGCCGAAGATTCCGTTTATATTAAGACCCAGTAGTAAGCCAGTAGCTGCCTCTGAAATGAAGAAAACTTGTTGGCAGAAGTAAGCATGCACTCCAGCCTGGGCAACAGAGCGAGACTCTGTCTCAAAAATACATATAAATAAATAAATAAAGATGTTGTTTCAATGTCTTCTCACTTAGTGGTTTCCAATAAGAAATTTGGTGTCACCCTTATCTCTGTTTCCCTGTATGTAATGTGTTTTATTTCTCGGGTATGTTTGGTTTTTTGTTTTGTTTTGTTTCTTTTTTTTTTTTTTTTTTTTTGAGACAGAGTCTTGCTCTGTCGCCCAGGCTGAAGTGCATGGGCACGATCTCAGCTCACTGCAAGCTCCACCTCCTGGGTTCACGCCATTCCCCTGCCTCAGCCTCCCGAGTAGCTGGGACTACAGGCGCCCACCACCACGTCTGGCTAATTTTTTCTATTTTTAGTAGAGACGGGGTTTCACTGTGTTAGCCAGGATGGTCTCGATCTCCTGACCTCGTGATCCGCCCGCCTCGGCCTCCCAAAGTGCTGGGATTACAGGTGTGAGCCACCGCGCCCAGCCTTTTTTTTTTTTTTTTTTGAGACAGAGTTTTGTTCTTGTTGCTCAGGCTGGAGTGCAATGGTGCAATC
Source organism: Theropithecus gelada (assembly GCF_003255815.1). Lineage (NCBI taxonomy): Eukaryota > Metazoa > Chordata > Mammalia > Primates > Cercopithecidae > Theropithecus > Theropithecus gelada. The sequence goes on along the minus strand of NC_037675.1, from coordinate 104,618,196 downwards.
TCGGCTCACTGCAACCTTCACCTCCCAGGTTCAAGTGATTCTCCTGCCTCAGCCTCCAGAGTAGCTGGGATTACAGGTACGCGCCACCACACCCAGCTAATTTTATATTTTTAATAGAGACAGAGTTTCTCCATGATGGTCAGGCTGGTCTCGAACTCCCGACCTCAGGTGATCCGCCTGCCTTGGCCTTCCAAAGTGCTGAGATTACACGCATAAGCCACCGTGCCCGGACTATTTTGTTTCTTTATCACTAGTTTTGAGCAATTTGATGATGATGTGCCTTGGTGTTTTGTTGTTGTTTTTCATATTTCCTGTTCTCAGGATTCACTGAACTTCTTGAATTTGTGAGATTGTAATTTTCATTGTGTTTGGAAATGTTTCAGTCATTTCTTCAAATATTTTTTCTGTTCCTCCTCTTTCTTGCTCTTCTCCTTCAGGATTCCAATTATCCATGTATCGGGCCGCTTGAAATAGTCCCACAGTTCACTGATGCTCTGTTCATATTCTTTTTTTTTTTTTTTTTTTTTTGTCTCATTGTCTTATTCTGGATAAATTCTATTGCTATTTCTTCAGATTCACTAACCTTTTGTTAAATAATGTCTAATCTGCCATGAACCCCATACAGTATATTTTAAATCCCAGAAATAGTAGTTTTCTCATCTTTAGAAATTATATTAGTTTTTAAAAATGATTTTCATGATTCTATTAACTTTTTCAAACACATGAAATACAGTTATAATAACATTTAATGTCTTTTTCTGATAATTCTAACATCTGTGTGGATTCTGGGTTGGTTTTGATTAACTGATGACATCCTCATCATAGGCTGTGTTTTGAATGTCTGGTAATCTTTGACTAGATGCCAGACATTGTGATTTTACCTCTTTGGGTGCTGAATATTTTGTATTCCTATACATTTTCTTTTTTTTTTTTTTTTTTTTTGAGACGGAGTCTTGCTCTGTCGCCCAGGCTGGAGTGCAGTGGCCGGATCTCGGCTCACTGCAAGCTCCGCCTCCCGGGTTCACGCCATTCTCCTGCCTCAGCCTCCCGAGTAGCTGGGACTACAGGTGCCCGCCACCTCGCCTGGCTAGTTTTTTGTATTTTTTAGTAGAAATGGGGTTTCACCGTGTTAGCCAGGATGGTCTCGATCTCCTGACCTCGTGATCCACCCATCTCGGCCTCCCAAAGTGCTGGGATTACAGGCTTGAGCCACCGCGCCCGGCCTCCTATACATTTTCTTGAGTTTTGTTCTGGGATGAAATTACTTGGAAACTGTTTAATACTTTCGTGTCTTATATTTGTAATTTGTTAGGCAGATCTGGAGCAGTGCTCAGTCTAGAACTTTTTCTGGGATGCTGGGGGAAAGGCAAGTGGATGACTTCCTAGAATCCTATTACTAAGGCACAACTTTCCTGAGAATTCTACCCAATACCTGTGAATTATTAGTTTTTCCAGTCTGGCCAGTGGAAAACAACACTACTCTCAGTCTGTGTGAGCATCAGGCACCATTTCCTCCAATCCTTTTTGGCACTATTTCCCCTAATCCAGCATGTGGTAGCTTCCATCCGCGTGAGCACTCGCCAGCGTGCTGCTGGATGCCTGAGGAGACTCTCTACCAATCTCCAGGGCTTTCTCTGTGCAGCTCACTCATTTATGGTACTCTGTCCTGAGAGGTCTAGCTGCTTTGGTCTCCCCAGTTTCTGCTCTGTCTCCTCACCTAAGGGAGTCCACTGAGCTCCACCTCAGTTCCCCTTCCCTGGCAGGGCAGTCATAGAACCACCTCTTTTCTTTACTGTGTCTCAGGGATAGGGATCACTGTACTTTGTCAAAAATATGTATATTTTGAGACAGAGTCTTGCTCTGTCGCTCAGGCTGGGGTGCATTGTGCAAGCATGACTCACTGCAGCCTTGAACTCCTGAACTGAAGCCATCCTCCCATCTCAGCCTCCAGAGTAGCTGGAGTTACAGGTGTGTACCACCACACTTGGCTAATTACTATCCGTTGATGCCTGATTTCCAGTGTCATGAAAATCTTTGTTTTAGGTGATTTGTCCATTTTCTTTTTCTCTTTTTTTTTTTTTTTTTTTTATCATTGTTTCAGGTAAGAGAGTAAATCTGGTCCCGATCACACCATCTAGACTAGAAGCAGAAATTAATTTCCTTTTTCTTTTTGAGGCAGAGTCTTGCTTGCTCTGTCACCCAGGCTGGAATGCGGTGGTGTGATCTTGGCTTACTACAGCCTCTGCCTCCTGGGCTCAAGTGATGGTTCCACCTCAGCCTCCGAAGTAGCTGGGACCATAGCCACACACCACCACACCTGGCCAATTTTTGCATTTTTGTAGAGATGGTGTTTTGTCATGTTGCCTGGGCTGATCTCGAACTCCTGAGCTCAAGCAATCCGCCCGCCTTGGCCTCCCAAAATGTCAAGATTAACAGGCATGAGCCACTACACCTGGCCAAGAAAAAAAGGAAAATTTATTGTTTCATTTAACCAGATCTCTCTCTCATTTTGCTCTCTTTCTCTAACGGGTGTTGTGGCTGTTGATCGTAAGTCTCACCATCACAGCTTGTGTTGTAAAGCAAGTATCAGCAAGCTACGGGTCTGCAGGCCAAATTTGGCCTGCTGCTTGTTTTGTAAATAAAGTTTTACTGGCACACAGTCATGCTCATTTTTTTCTATAATGTCTATGGCTGCTTTCTTGCTATAATGGTAGATGAGAGACTGTAGGGTTCACAAAACCCGAAACATTTACTGTCTGGTCTTTTACAGAAAAAGTTTACCCACCCCTGGTCTAAAGGAAGGGATAAGAAGCTCCCCCATTTTTAGTATGAAACGTTCTTTTTACTTTTTATTTTATTTATTACTATTATTATTTTTGAGATGGAGTCTTGTTCTGTTGCCCAGGCTGGAGTGCACTGGTACAATCTCTGCTCACTGCACCCTCTGCTTCCCGGGTTCAAGTGATTCTCCTGCCTCAGCCTCCCAAGTAGCTGGGATTACAGGCATGCGCCACCACGCCCAGCTAATTTTTATATTTTTAGTAGATACAGGGTTTCACCATGTTGGCCAGGCTGGTCTTAAACTCCTGATCTCAAGTGATCCACCTGCCTCGGCCTCCCGAAGTGCCTCCCAAAACAAGGATTACAGGCATGAGCCACTGCGCCTGGCCTTCTTTTTAATTTTAATTTTATTTTTATTTTTGAGATGGAGTCTCGCTCTGTCACCCAGGCTGGAGTGCAGTGGCACCATCTTGGCTCACTGCAACCTCCGCCTCCTGGGTTCAAGTGATTCTGCTGCCTCATTCTCCCAAGTAGCTGAGATTACAGGTGTGCACAACCATGCCCAGCTAATTTTTTATTCTTATTTTTTGTATTTTTAGTAGAGACGAAGTTTCACCATTTTGGTCAGGCTGGTTTCGAACTCCTGACCTCCAATGATCTGCCCGCCTCAGCCTCCCAAAATGCTGGGATTACATGTGTGAGCCACCACGCCCAGCCAGTATAAAACATTTTAAATAAGTTATCTGCTGAGGGAGCAAGACGTTTGAGACCAGGGGTTCAAGACCAACCAGGGCATCATAGCAAGACCCCTTCTCTAAAAAAATTTTTTTAAATTAGCCATATGTGGTGGCATACACCTGTAGTCCCCACTACTCTGGAGGCTGAGATGGGAGAATTGCCTGAGCCTAGCAGTTCGGGGCTGCAGTGAGCTATGATTCTGTCAAGGCACTTCAGCCTGGATGACAGAGCAAGACCCTGTCTCTAAAAAATAGATGAATAAATACATAAATAAGTTCTCTGATTGGCCTGGCTTCAGTCACATGATGACTGAAGGGGGATGAAGTGCTGACTAGGGTCTTGAGTCACATGTGGTGCCAGCCCCTCTAGAATCCTATGATCAGAGTGGAGCTGGAGCGGAGACTCACAGGGTATGGTGTTCAGGAGACAGAGAGAGTGAGGGCAGACCAATACAAGGACTGTCCACCAAAGGGACAATGACCTTTGGTGTACATTTGTAAATGTATAAGAACAGTACATGGAAATTTCCAGGAGGCAAGAAGAGAGAGCAGATGTGGACTTCTCAAATGCTGTGTCAGATCGCCACGTGTAGATTGTCAAGGGAAATGTCTGGGAATCTGCCCCACACTCAGGAATAAAAGATGAGAGTGGAAGAGAAGGTTTGGTGAGGTGATCCCGCCCGGGGACACAGAGGACGGGCCCTCCTTCCTTCACTGTAAGCCTGTGAGGGGCGCTTCCAAGGGATTTCTCAGAGAGCTCAATATTTGGTGTTCCATTTGGAGGGCACAGTGGCCTAGGGGTTGGCTCCTAGCCAGGAAGGAGGGGCTCACGTGCTGTTTCGGAGGCAGAGCTGTGCTGCTGTGCTGGGATCCACCTGTTCACTAACGTTGGGGCGAGAAGTGTGCCAGTGTTTCCTGAGGACAGATGTGAGCTGGGTGGATGAGCAAGCACGAGACCCATGGAGCCATTGAGGTCTTGTCCAAGAGTCCCTCAGGAAGAACAGAGGGCCCCTCCCCTCCACAGTCACCAGGTAAGCACCCACCCAGTGGCACACCTGCTTGGGTTAAGGGGACTTCGGGAGACAAAGCAGCAGGGAACCACCAAGGAGCCCATGAATGTTCCCAGGAGAGAGAGGGTCAACTTTACCCTCTGCCAATCCAGATGGGATGGGAGCCCTTCCCCACTTCTCCCCTCCCGGTGGTGGCTCTAGATGGGCAGAAGGGGGCTGAGCGAGCCAAGGGAGGTTTGGGGAAGAAGGAGATGGCACCAGGCACAGCCCCCTTTCCCCTCGCTCATCTCAGGTCCTAAGGGGTCCAAGGGGGAAGATTTAAAGTTAAGGCCAGAGGTTTAGCTCTGCAAATCTCAACATTCTGATTTCTGAACAAATTTATTATTTCTGGCTTGAAGTAGCTGTAGAGTGCATACATTTTAGGTTACTGGGGATAAGACTATGCTTAGTCTGGGGTTGGTGTGTTGCAAAGACCAGAAATTCACTGGAGCCAGCCAAGTAGAAGTTTATTGTGAGGATATAGCAGAAGTTCACAGGTGCCTGAGGACACATACAGCTGGGCTTCCCTGGCCTAGGGGCCAAGAGCCAGGACCCATGGTTGCTCCATCTGTCAGCTGGTCATAGAGTCCCTGGCTTCTGAAATACTCATTCTAATGTATGATAGCAGCACCTCCTATGATCCAAGCACTGTTTTCAGTGTTCCCTGGGTATCAACTCATTCAATCCCCTCCCAAACTCACTGAAATGCCGAGGTCAGTCCTATTATTCCGCCTTTACATCTGAGACTGAGGCACAAAAACATTTCTAGTCCAGGCTAGGAGGCAAGACCCCCACATACCCATTGTATCAAGTGCCGAGAAGGAAACCTGCAGGGCGAACTGGGGCCTGATCTCGCCCAGAGAGTTAGGTAAGGCTGCCCTGAAGAGGCGATGTGGAAACAGAGATTTGGTTAAGTGGACAAAGTGGAGGCAGTGTGGGAGGGGCATCCCAGGCAGAGGGGCAGGCAAGTGCAAAGGCCGGGAGGCAGGAAGGAGTAGGGACCACTGAGGAGCAGCAAGGAGATCAGGGAGACTGGAGTCAGAGGCTGAAGAGACATGGCAGAGAACAGGGTGGGAGGGCTGCGCAGGCCAGGCAGAGCCTGTGGTATCAAGAGATGGGAGCACATTGTCTACATCCAGTCACCTGTGAGGATACAGTTAAAACTTACACAGGGACAGGATGAAAGATGGAGATCTGGCCAGGCACAGTGGCTCACACCTGTAATCCCAGCACTTTGGGAGCCTGAGGCAGGTGGGTCATGAGGTTAGGAGTTTGAGACCAGCCTGGCCAAAATGGTGAAACCTTGTCTCTACTAAAACTACAAAAAAATTAACCAGGCATGGTGGCAGGTGCCTGTAGTCCCAGCCACTAGGGAGGCTGAGGCAGGAGAATCACTTGAACCCAGAAGGCGGAGGTTGCAGTGAGCCAAGATCATGCCATTGCACTCTAGCCTGGGCGACAAGAGCAAGACTCTGTTTCAAAAAAAAAAAAATAAATAAAAGAAAGAAAAAGAAAAGAAAGAAAGAGGCCAGATATCTACAAATGCAGACATCTGGCTATTCTACTGGTAAAGAATTTGGTCTCTGGTAATCCCAGAAGTTTGGGAGACCAACGCGGGTGGATCACTTAGGTCAGGAGTTCAAGACCCTCCTGGCCAACGTGGCAAAACCCCGTCTCTGCTAAAAATACAAAAAAAAATTAGCCAAGAGTAGTGGCACACACCTGTAATCCCAGCTGCTTGGGAGGCTGAGGCAGGAGCATCGCTTGAACCCAAGAAGCAGAGGTTGCAGTGAGCCGAGATCACACCACTGCACTCCAGCCTGGGCGACAGAGGGAGACTCTGTCTCAAAAAAAAAAAAAACCAAAAAACTTTGGTGTCTATTCTAAAACCAGTGGGAAGTCTTTGATTTTGAGCCAGGTGATCTGCTCAGACTTTTTAAAACAACTTTTAATTAAGGTTTCATACACATACAGTAACATGCAAATATTTAGAATAGTTTGATGAATTTATACACTTTTACAGACCCACATTACAAGATGGCTCTGATGAAGATACAGAATGTACCCAGCCCCCCAGAGGCCTCTCCTTGAGTCTGCTTCCAGTTCATACCCCAAAGGCAACCAGTACTCTCACCTCTAACACCAGATTGTTTTCACCTGCCTTTAAGAAATGAAGGTATTATATACATATTCACACAGTGACATGCACTGATCTTAAGAAGACAATTTGAAGAATGTTTACTTATGCGTACTCCCATGTAACTACTACCCAAATCCAGGCATAGAACATTACCAGCAGCCCAGAAGGCTTCTCGCCCTGTTCCGGTCAACAACTCCGGCATAGGCAGCCACTCCTCTTATTATTATTATTAAGGCGGAGTCTCGCTCTGTTGCCCATGCTGAAGTGCAGTGGAGCGATCTTGGCTCACTCCAACCTTCGCCTCCCGGGTTCAAGCAATTCTCCTGCCTTAGCCGCTCGAGTAGCTGGGACTACAGGCGCGCGCCACCACGCCCGGCTAATTTTTTGTATTTTAGTAGAGACGGGGTGTCACCGTGTTGCCCAGGCTGGTCTCGAACTCCTGAGCTCAGGCAATCCGCCCCCTCGGCCTACCAAAGTGCTGGGATTACAGGTGTGAGCCACCGCGCCGGGCCCATTCCTGTTTTTGGCTCCAGAGATTAGTTATGCTTCAGGCTCCCTTAGCCTCCGGCTTCAAACCCCTATCTGCCCCTTCATCGGCTCCACCCCTTCCCCTGTACTCGCGCGCCCCAGAAGCTCTCAGCCACCCCCACGATTTCAGTGACCTTCCGCAAGCTTCAGGAATAGCCCCTCCTCTCCTGACGCCAAGGGTTTGTTGGGGTGGGGGGTATCTCCATCAACCTCCCTCCCCCAGCCACCCAAATTAACCAACAATCTTAGTAAATACAGCGACTCGCCAGGCAAACCCAGCCTGGAGACAAATATCCGCCCCGCAACCAAACTGTCACACCCAGGTACTGGTCTGCAGGGAGGGCTGGACAGTGGAAACTGAAACCCTCTGCAAGCCATCACGAATCCACCGGGCACTGGGGACGCTGGCTCCCGCCTTGGCAGCAGCCCCCACAAGCCTGGGCCCTGACCCCACACCGTCTGGGCTTCGATCTCTCGTCGGTAAAGTCAGGGGTAGGACCCGAGTCTTCTAGGACCAATTCGAGCTGGGACAAGCCGTTTTAAATAGCCCCGCCGAGGCCATCAGAGCTGCGCCTGCCGGGTGGCCCTCGACACCCACCTCGGCCGGGCCGGTCCGAGACCCCCAGGCAACATGGGCCCGCGGGGACTGTGGGACGGGGCCCGACGGCCTGAGATCGCGATTCTGCTTCTTCGATACTTGGGGTCGTCTTCGGCCCCAGGATCCCAGACGCGCGCGGTCGGACCCCAAACACCGAGGGAACCGGGTCCGCTGGGCGAAGGCGCACACGCCCACCGGGGCGCGCTCTGCGCATGCGCGGACCCCGCAATCTCGGCGGCGCACTCGCCCCGCCCCTCCCGTCTCCCCCGCGCCGCTCCCCGGGCCCGGCCCTGCCTTCCCAGCATCCCGGCTCCCTACGGCAAGCGGCGAGGCCCGAGCCCGCCGGGAGCTGGGAGCCGGGCGCGGGGCGGGGCGGCGCGCTGAGGTCAGCGCGGCAGTGGCCGGCCCCGCAGTGGTTGGCTGCGCCGGTGCTGGCCGCGCCCTGGTTGGCTGCGGGCCGCGGGGCTGGGCCGCCGGGTCGGGGCTGGGGTCGGGGCTCGGGCGCCGGCCGGGCTTGCGCAGCGCTAGGCTCTTCGCCGCTCCTAGTCTGCGGCGGCGGCGGCGGCGGCGGGGAGGGCGCGGCCGCGGGCGGGGCTGAGGGCGGTGGACGGCGGGGGCGGGCCGCCCGAGCTGGGAGGGCGGCGGCACCGAGGGGAGGAGGGCGGCCCATGGACCCGCGGGGCCCGGCGCCCCAGACTCTGCGCCGCCGGGACGGAGCCCAAGATGTCGGCCTAGGCCGGGGCGCGACGACGCGGACGGGGCGGCGAGGAGGCGCCGCTGCTGCCGGGGCTCGCGGCCGCCGAGCCCCCGAGGGCGCGCCCTGACGGACTGGCCGAGCGGGCTGCGAGAGGCCGGCGCGTCGGGAGCGGGCCGCGCGGCACCATGTCGGCCAAGGTGCGGCTCAAGAAGCTGGAGCAGCTGCTCCTGGACGGGCCCTGGCGCAACGAGAGCGCCCTGAGCGTGGAGACGCTGCTTGACGTGCTCGTCTGCCTGTACACCGAGTGCAGCCACTCGGCCCTGCGCCGCGACAAGTACGTGGCCGAGTTCCTCGAGTGGGGTAAGTGCACGCCGGCCGGGCCGGACCTGCGGCCCTGCGACCCCTGCGCCCCCTCCCGCGCACCCCCACGCCCGCCCGGGCAGACCCTGCCGCCCTCCTGCCCACCCAGCCGGTGGGCTTCGCCTCCTCTCGCCCCGGCAGCGCCCCCGGGCCAGCTGCCCATCTTTCTCCAGCCGCTCCGTGCGCCCTCGTCCCTCCGCTAGCTCTTCATCCCTCCTTGCCCTCCCCAGCCTGGACATCCGCGTTCGATCGTCCCGCCCCCTCATCCTGCCCCTCGGAGCCACATCCTACGTTCCCACTCCTACCCCCTCCCCCCTGCCGGGCCCTCGCCCTGGCCGCTTCCTAGATCCACCCTCCGAGTCTGGATATCATTTCCTGCAGCACTCCCTGGGATATCCGCCCCCGCCCCCGCCCCTGCACCTCGCCTTTGGGGTCCAGAGGCAGCGTGGAATTAGTTCGCTTTCGCCACCCCACGCTCCTCTGCGTTGTGGGGGCAGCTCGGTGTGCTTTCTGCATCTGCCTCGCCCACTGCCCCATGGGACCCCCTTGCATCTCCAGCGAGCCCAGCACTAACGGCCCCTCCTGGGTGACAGCCTGTCTACATCCCCTTGTTGGCCATAGCCTGAACACCCACTTTGCTGTAACACCTTCAAGGGGATTTTAAGGTTAAGGCTTTATTTTAAATAAACCGTGCAAGAGGACTTTTTTTTTGTTTCTTTTTAAATTCCAATTCTGCTAGACCTTTGTGATATTTGGAGGGGTAGTTGGAGCTATCACTTAAACTTTCTCATCTGATTTTTGCATGCCTTCTCTAGTTAGTTCGGGATCTGTGTTTTAATCATTGGTCAGCTAACCGATTATGCTTTTTTAGGACAAAAATTTGGTTAAACCATTTAACGATAATTAGGATCCTAAAGACAGGTAAAAGCGCAGAGTGAAACTCTTTTACTTCATCTCTCCCTAACAGGGGTGTGCTGTCAAGACCCTCAGACTATCTCACCTAAAACCACTGAGTAGGAGGAGGAAATGCGTATGTTCAGGCCAGACCTATGAAAACCTTATCCTTGGGTCATTTGCGTCACTGGGCTAGGACTGTTCAGTTTGAACCAGTAATTTCTAATCTTTGGGGCTGATAAAGCTGATATTTATAGGAAGAAACAAATGAAAGTGTTCCACAGTGAGGCCTCCTGCTCTGCCAGATTGGTAACTGGAATTTGGAATTTTGTTTACAAATAAAATTTAAGTTGCAGTATTCTTTAGAGGGCTTCTATTGAGTTGCTCTGTAGTGAAATGTTACACACTATCTTGTGAGAGCAGCAGGAGAAAGAGGCCCTGAGATCAAGGACAGCCTGTGATGCTTTATTTCTGTGGGAACTACCATTCTTGGTTAGTTATAGTATCAGTAAATTAAGAATATTTACTTTCTAGCATCCTTTGTCAGTGACATGATTTCCAACTGAATAATTAATTGACTTCACCATTGCTTTGAAAGTGAGTTCTTTGGTGCATATTAAAATCTGAATATTTTGTTTCCAGTTTCTTTCCTTTTTTTTGGAGACGGAGTCTTGCTCTGTTGCCCACGCTGGAGTGCAGTGGCACGATCTCAGGTCACTGCAGCCTCCACCTCCTGGGTCCAAGTAATTCTCCTGCCTCAAACTCCTGAGTAGCTGGAACTACAGGCACGCGCCTCCATGCCCGGCTAATTTTTGTATTTTTAGTAGAGATGGGGTTTCACGGTGTTGGCCAGGCTGGTCTCATACTCCTGACCTCAGGTGATCCACCTGCCTCGGCCTCCCAAAGTGCTGGGATTACAGGCGTGAGCCACTGCATCCAGCTTGTTTACCGTTCCTTTCTGATCACTCGATGTTGAAACCCACACAGTTCCACTGTCAGGTTCAACTTGGTGCACCACCTGTGAGTGTGACTGGGAGGAGGAAACAGAGAGAAAGTTGGTTTTGCTGGGAAGGTGTTGTCCCACTGGCCTCTGCCCTGGTACCTAGAAGGAGATTAGTCTGAGGGCTGGGGCCCTGTGGGCCGTTGTGCAGCCGCCTCTCTCCACCAGGCATTACTGGTGGGTTTCCCTGGAGGAAGCTCTTCTCACCATGTGTGGAGGTCATATTTTATGAGATCTGACCTTTCCAAATCTAAACAGGAACTGTGTGCTATAACATAGACATGTTTTCAAAGTTGTATTTTGGCTCTTTGGAAATTGTGATTACAAACTACATTATTCTCTTAGGAACTCAGTTTGCACAAAAGTATAAATTTTCAGTTATAGAGAAGAATGAACTTAGAAGATGGTGTTTTAATGAAATATCAATATATTTTACAAGTATTTAAACTCATTTATGTTAACATATACATCATTGTAACTCTAAAGTGGTGTATTTCTAGTTAATGTGTGTGCAGTTAGTATTTAATGTTGCTTGGAAATGCCTAGTTGTTTCGATTGGAAAGCACAGAATAATGCTTTTGAATAAAACTGTTTATAGAGCAATATTAGGTACTCTAACTTTCAATTACTTCTGCTCAGGAAACACATATAGGCTGTCAGTGAGTGGACTGTTCAGTTTTTGGATTCACCACTCCATGACATTTGAAACCTCTGATACATCGATTTCTGTCATGTGGAAAAGCCAACCTTTCCCCACTTCCCAAATCTTGCCAGGTATCTAATGGCAATTGTGGAGAATTCTTGAAACTTAAGGAAGAAAAGTAGCTGATTCAGCCCAGATTTGGAGGCTTAATAAGGAAATTTGGAAAGTATAGGTAGTAAACTTTTTAAGTTTTAAAGGAAGATTGTGGCCTGGTGTGGTGGCTCATGCCTGTAATCCCAGCACTTTGGGAGGCCAAGGTGGAGGATTGGTTGAGCCCAAGAGGACAAGACCAGCCTGAGCAACCTGACAAAACCCAGTCTCTATAATAAATGTAAAAATAAAATGTTATAAAAATGTAAAAATTAGCTGGGCATGGTGATGCACACCTGTGATCCCAGTTACTCTGGAGTCTGAGGTGGGAGGATCACTTGGGCTTGGGAGGTCAAGGCTTCAGTGAGCAGTGATCGTGCCACTACACTCCAGCCTGGGCGACAGAGTGAGACCCTGTCTTAAAAATAAATAAAAGATTATTATTTTTGGCTCATATTTTCTTATCACCACAGTGGTTGCATGGGACAAGAGTAATTTCAACTTTTTTTTTTTTTTTGAAATGGAGTCTCACTCTGTCACCCAGGCTGGAGCGCGGTGGCAAGATCTCAGCTCGCTGCATGCTCTGCCTCCCAGGTTCATGCCATTCTTCTGCCTCAGCCTCCCAAGTAACTGGGACTACAGGCACCTACCACCATGCCCGGCTAATTTTTTGTTTTGTTTTGTTTTGTTTTTTGAGATGGAGTCTCGCTGTGTCACCCAGGCTGGAGTGCAGTGGCGTGATCTCGGCTCACTGCAAGCTCCGCCTCCCAGGTTCACGCCATTCTCCTGCCTCAGCCTCCCGAGTAGCTGGGACTACAGGCCCTGCCCCACGCCTGGCTAATTTTTTCTATTTTTAGTAGAGACGGGGTTTCATTGTGTTAGCCAGGATGGTCTCGATCTCCTGACCTCGTTATCCACCCACCTCGGCCTCCCAAAGTACTGGGATTCCAGGCGTGAGCCACTGCGCCCGGCTGAATTTTTTTGTGTTTTTAGTAGAGACGGGGTTTCACTGTGTTAGCCAGGATAGTCTCGATCTCCTGACCTCGTGATCCGCCTGCCTCGGCCTCCCAAAGTGCTGGGATTACAGGTGTGAGCCACCGCGCCTGGCCGAGTCATTTCAACTTTCATTGTAGGTTTTTGTCTTTAATTTTCCTATAGCTTGATTGGTTTCCTCTGTGAAATCTTGGACCTTAATGCTGTGCTTTGCATGTATATTTCTTTTCTTTTTTTTTTTTCTTTTTTGAGACGGAGTCTCACTCTGTTGCCCAGGCTGGAGTGCAGTGGTGCGTTCTTGGCTCACTGCAAGCACCGCCTCCCGGGTTCAAGCAGCTCTCTGCCTTAGCCTCCCAAGTAGCTGGGACTACAGGCACCTGCCACCATGCCTGGCTAATTTTTGTATTTTTAGTAGAGATGGGGTTTTACCATCTTAGCCAGGCTGGTCTTGAACTCCTGACCTCATGATCCACCCGCCTTGGCCTCCCAAAGTGCTGGGATTACAGGCATGAGCCACCATGCCCAGCCTTGCATGTATATTTCTTTATGCTATTTTTGAAAATATCTTGATACATTTGAAGGAACATATAAAACACTTTATAGTTTCCAAATGTAAATAGTAACAAATACGGACAACCCAATGAGATGAATTTGTTGTCTTTCATCTTTGTCATATACAAATACTGTCTCCTGTGTTAAATATTTTTCCCACATCTTATTTGTAACAGCTAGTGTTGCATTTGGATGGAGCTGATGTTTGAAATCCTAGCCTATGGGCATTGGACAGGCCCCAGTGGTCTTCTGCCCTGGCTGCTGTGTGACCTGCAGACCAGGAGGGAGGCCTCCGGGTTGATGCTGGTGTGGACACGCGTCACAGAGGCAGAACATGGGTTTCCAGTTCCCAGTCCGGGGCATCTTCTCTCGAGATGTGCTTCCTCTTCATGAATAGAATTAATCCTCCCAGTCTTCTGGGTGGTTCCTCATTTGTGGCTTTTCTCACCAGGAGTGTGACAGTATCTTCTCAGAGTCCTCCTCCATGGATGTGAATGCCCGTAGCTGTTAGTGTGGGGATGGCCAGCCCAAGGTGTGAGTGGGATGACACCACCGAATTTAATAAGTAAGGGTTAACTGACACAGTGCTAAACATCTCATAATAAACAGTGCTAGGATTACAGGCGTGAGCCACTGTGCCTGGCTCAGATACATTTTATCTTAATGATTTCTGTGGATAGAATGTTTGCATAACATGGGAACACTTTTTAAAAATAATAGACTTAAGAAATAGATCTTTTGAGTAAGATCTGAATTATAGGGAAATACTAGGATTGCATGATAAAAATTAGGTTATAATATAATTTAGATCATGTAGATTCTATGGTAGCTGTTTGATACTGACTGTAATAGCATGAGATAGGACAGCTGAAACCATTAAACATTAACAACCCAGCCCTATCTTTTCTGTCTTAAAACTGCAGGCCGGGTGTGGTGGCTCACACCTGTAATCCCAGCACTTTGGGAGGCCAAGGTGAGTGGATCAGGAGTTTGAGACCAGCCTGGCCAACAAGGTGGAAACCCATGTCTATTAAAAATTCAAAAATTAGCCGGGTATGGTGTCACGGGTAGTCCCAGCTACTCGGGAGGCTGAGGCAGGAAGATCTCATGAACCCAGGAGGCGGAAGTTGCAGTGAGCTGAGATTGCGCCACTGCACTCCAGCCTGGGCAACAGAGCAAGACCCTGCCTCCAAAAAAGAAAAACCCCTTCCTTCCATGGCAGTTGGGCTTTACAAGTGAACAGCATCTATCTTAAATCTAGATTTCAAAGAAATAAAATTGGATTTGAAGAAATAGTTCTCACTTCAGGATACCACTGTGTGAGCTACCTGAAAAATTAAAATGTGCAGTGAATTGTCCTTCAAGCAAAATACTCAAATGCATGTAAATTACAGAACTCACAACACTGCAGGGTTGACAGAGAGCACCTCTGCTTGCCTCCACCCTCCCTCTTGTCGCCAAGCCAGGTGCCCTTAGATATCTCCTGTTTGTGCTGACATTAGTGATGCTGGATAAACAGGCAGGCACACAGGACTGTTAATTCCAAACTATATTAAATACAGTGAAACTGTCAAATGCTTTTCTCTGAAAAGAGACAGAAAGCTTTTTTTTTTTTTTTTTTTTTTTTTGCTGGAAGAGACCAAAAACAATGTTACCATGTAATCTCATCCCAAAACATACCTGTTAGTCCTATGACATAATACCTATTAGTCCTTGACCATGTTTGTTTTATTCTTAGATTCTTAGTGTTATGGGATGACAGTATATTATGGTTACCTTAAATTTGTGTGAGGAGCTTACAGAAAGGCTCTCTTGCTGATGAGAATGGATGAGAGGGAACACACTCCCCTTAAATCTAAAATGAGAAGTGTTTTGGCAGTGTGAACTGGCAGTGTGAACTGTGTGTAGTAATCTTTCTTCCCCGCCCCCCCACCCCCAATAGACTGGCCACTAACTAGGAGATAAAGGTCAAGTTTCAGTTTGATTTTAAACAATCTGTGTTGGGGGTTAGGTTTTTGGTTAGTTTTATTGATTGGTAGGTAACTGTGGCAACAAAATTGTTTTTTGATTAAAACTGCAAAAAGAATCGATATGTAATAGAGAACTTTGGATTTTTGTTTTTCTTAGGAATTAGACATTCAAAGATAACTTTGAATGGAATGATATAATTTCATTCAAATTCTGTCCTTGGATTGGAGCCTCTTTGGAGAACACTTGGGACCTACTGTAAGGTGATTCCCAGTGTTAATTTAGACGATGATTTCCCTGACCTCCAAAATCGCAGAGTCGTAGGTTGGAAGACTGTTAGGAATTTTTTTTTCCCCCCAAGACAAGGTCTTGCTCTGTTACCCAGGCTGGAGTGTAGTGACTCTATCATGTCTCACTGTGGCTTTGACCTCCCAGGCTCGGGCAGTCCTCCAGTCTAAGCCTCCTGAATAGCTGGGACTATAGGCATGCACCCCTACACCTGGCTAATTTTTTATTTTCTGTGGAAACGAGGTCTTGCTGTGTTGCCCAGGGTGGAATTGAACTCAGGCTCAAGTAATCCTCCTACCTTGGCCTCCCAAATGTTGGGATTATAACCATGAGCCACTGCGCTCCGCTGTGTGAGGAATTTGGGGAGGTCGTATGAACCTGCCCTCCAGCCTGCTCCCCGCTCCCCTTGGGTAAACTAGGTTCTGAGCATTTTCCCTAACTGTTTCTGGAGGAGCTGCCCTCTAACCAGCATTTCTTTCCTTCACAGGACTGTGGTCAGCCTCAAGCCTCCTTGCAGGTGCCTGCTTTGATATATCTTTATTTTATTTTAGCCCTTTCTTTCTATTCTCATTGTTAGTGACCTAGCTAAAGCTCTCAAGTCCTCAGGCCTAAATGAATGCCTTTCCCACTTGAAGTTTTAAATACCTCTGCCAGATCAGTCTCAAACTCTCTTCATCACTTCACCTTTCCAAAACTGCAATGCCTTCATATTCTGTTGCCTTTAAAATAAAAAGTTTGATATCCACAAGTCAGTATTAGAATTTGAAATTGACCCCAAAAGACGCATCTAATATTAGTTTTAGAAGTTAAGGTTATGGCCAAGTGCAGTGGCTCATGCGTGTAATCCCAGCACTTTGGGAGGCCAAGGTGGGCGGATTACAAGGTCAGTAGTTTGAGACCAGCCTGGCCAACATGGTCAAACGCCATCTCTATTAAAATACAAAAATTAGCCAGGCTGGTGGCGCACACCTGTAATCCCAGCTACTCAGGAGGCTGAGGCAGGAGAATCACTTAAACTCAGGAGGCAGAGGTTGCAGTGAGCTGAGGTCGTGCCATTGCTCTCCAGTCTGGGCAATGAGAGCAAAATTTTGTCTCAAATTTAAAAAAAGTTAAGGTTAACAACACTTCCCACCATGCCCTGTGGGGTGATTTTCTTTAAATATAGTTTAGCTTTTATCAATGTAATGCATTTACTTAGTTTTGGAAACCAAGCAGTACTACTGGGTTGTAATGTAAGATAGCAGTCCTTCTACCAGTTGCTTGCTCTGCGCTCCAACTTCCCACAGACTGCCACTTTTAACTCCTCTGTTTGTACTTATCATTTTAGTTAGGATCACATTTAGCTGCCAGTAATGGAGAACAAAGTGACAGTGACTTAAATAAAATCAGGTTGATTTCTCTCACGTGAAGTTGACTTGTCCGCAGTCAGCACTGGTTGGACGGCCTTGCTCTAAGAAGCCTCCGGGGCTGTGGCCTTTTCCCACCCTCAGGCCACCATCTGAGACGGTGGCCATCCCACCCTCCTTCAGCCAAGCAGGCCGAGGGTGGGATGTTACTATAGAAGAACCGTGGATATTGGTGGGTGCTGAGCAATGCCTGCCTTAAATTTCATGTTTCTGTATAGCATGCTGGTACTGCTAATTTCTGATTTTTCCATTTTAGACATTGTCTGCTGACTTCTGCTGTAGAAGAGGCTTTAGAACTGTTCTACATTCTCCCTCCACTGCTTGAAACACATTCACCCCTTGCTCTTTTTCTGTGTCCCAAATATGTTTATATAATTTTGTTTAAATTGATATTCAGTGTCTACACTGTTTTTGTTAGGTAACTATCTTCACAGCTAAGCCATGTAAGATACAATTTACTAAGGGAAATATTTTTGTGTTATTGGAATGAATTTTCTTTCTTTCTTTTTTTTTTTTTTTTCTTGTAATAATCTCATGGAGTAAATTTTTGGTTTTTTTTTTCTTTTTGGAGACAGAGGCTCACTCTGTTGCCCAGGCTGGAGTGCAGTGGCATGATCTCAGCTCACTGCAGCCTCTGCCTCCCGGGTTCAGGTGATTCTCCTGCCTCAGCCTCCCGAGTAGCTGGGATTACAGGCACCCGCCATCATGCCTGGCTAATTTTTGTGCTTTTAGTACAGATGGGGTTTCACCATGTTGTCCAGGCTGGTCTTGAACTCCTGACCTCCAGCAGTCCACCCGCATTGGCCTCCGAAAGTGCTGGGATTACAGGAGTGAGCCACTGCTCCTGGCCGGATTTTCTTTAGCTTGGTTTTCAGTGCATAGTCATGAATTTAGTGCCAGACGTTTAACTAGAACTCCTCCATTAAACACCTCTAATAATCTTATCACCTTCATCCCTTCCAGACCTGCCACTTCTCTGTTTCAGCCTGGGCTGTGTGTCCTGCAGGCCTGCTGCTGAGCAGTCCTTGGAGTGCTTTTCATTCCTTGCAGGGATTATTTGTGTCTCTTTCCTCTGTTGAATTCCCTTTTCTGGATTCTGTGTCTTTTATCTTTTGGTGGAGTGAATCTTCTAGTAGCTTCCTGAGAAAGAATTCATCGGAGGTAGATTTTTTGAACCAAGTCTGTCTGAAAATGCTCTTTCTTTTGTTTTTTTTTTTTTGTTTGTTTGTTTGTTGTTGGGAGATGGAATCTTACTCTGTTGCCCTGGCTGGAGTGCAGTGGCGTGATTTGAGCTCAGAGGAACCTCTGCCTCCCAGGTTCAAGTGATTCTCGTGCCTCTGCCTCCCGAGTAGCTGGGATTACAGGCGTGCACCACCATGCCTGGCTACTTTTTGTATTTTTAGTGCAGACAGCATTTTGCCATGTTGGCCAGGCTGGTCTTGAACTCCTGCCTCAAGTGATCCGCCCACCTCGGCCTCCCAAAGTGCTGGGATTACAGGCATGAGCCACTGTGCCGGGCCTCGTTCGGAGTTTTTAAGGAAAAGTTCTCAACTTTATCCTCTAGTTTTTACATTGAATTTTTGTTTGTTTGTTTTTGTTTCTGTTTTTTTTTTTTTTTTTTTTTTTTTTTTTTTTTTTTTTTTTTTTTTTTTTTTTTTTTTTTTTAATTTTAAAGTTTT